>NW_028282831.1:0-11095 GCF_059751285.1 Brachycentrus maculatus
AGATATAATAATAATAAATAATAAATCCCTTACCGCACCCCAATGGTGCATAGGGCACTGCTTCATATAAACGCAGTGTTGTCTGGATCGATTACACATGAAGGAAAGGTGATAAGCCCTCCACTTCAGGTACCAGTCCAGTGTAATATTGAATAAATATTAGAGTGAAAAAATCACTTACATTTATTAAACCCCCTTGGGAATCGAACCCGGGACCTCCAGAACGGTAGGCGAGCATGCTGACCATTACACTACGGAAGCAGACTTATTTTCATGCCCGTGTTAAATATATGATATATGTATTTACCTAAAAATATTTATGTATAAACAAGATTAATGGCCGACAAAATATAGGCACTCTTTAAAAAAAACATTTTGTAACACAATGTTATAAAGAAAAACAAACTTTACTTGATACCATCTTGATTGATTACAAAAAGGGATAAAATTTTCGATTTACTGGAATACGGGAGTATTCCCTTTTAATTTCCTGACTGTTTGTCGGTCGGCAAATAATATTCGCTCTCGTCTTTTTATGTACGATATTAAAGAGATAAAATATGAGTGAAAAATATTTTGAATTTTCAGGTATGCAAGTTGAGGGTTGTTTTCGATTTAATATTTTTTGTCTTAAAAATATATTGCAAACAATACTGTTTATTATTTAAAAATTTTATTTTTAATTAAATTGCTGTTATTATATATCTCTCTACTCTAAAAGGATTTTAGCCTATCAATCATATTACGTTGGTACTTACGTGATTAACTAGATTTTTTTCCAACTTTTAGGTATTATTTTTGACGACTTTAACTTTTTTTATTATCACGCTGCTTCCACTTAGGGGTAGGCAGAATGAATAGAACGCCACGCCATTGCAAACATTTAAAAAAACCTGAGCATGTCAAGTTTTTCTTGGTCTTCCTCTGCTCCTTTCTCCAACAACATTTGCATTCACTCATTCTTCCGCATGTCTAAACCATCTCAATAAACCTTTCCACCAATTTTATTTATAATGCTTATCTCAGCTTTGCGTTCCTTCCTTATTTCACTATTCGAACATCTTTCATACATCGTTTTACCATTTGTATTTATGTGTATAAATATATATATATATATATATATATATATATATATATATATATATATATATATATATATATATATATATATATATATATATATATATATATATATATATATATTTATATATATATATATTATATATATATATATATATATATATATATATATATATATATATATATATATATATATATATATATATATATATATATGATATATATATATATATAAATATATATATATTTATAAATATATATATTTATATATATATATTTATTTATATATATATATATATATATATATATATATATATATATATATATATATATTTATATATTTATAAATAAACATACATATATAAATATATATACATATATATATATATATATAAATATATATATATATATATATATATATATATATATATATATATATATATAATATATATATATATATATATATATATATATATATATATATATATATATATATATATATATATATATATATATATATATATATATATATATATATATATTATATATATATAATATATATATATATATATATATATATTGTATATATATATATATATATATATATATATATATATATATATATATATATATATATATATATATATAAATATATATAATATATATATATATATATATATATATATATATATATATATATATATATATATATATATATTTATACATATAAATATTATGTTTATATTCGTTCAATGTAATATAAACTTTATAAATCCTTTGCAAAGATTTTTCATATTTAAGTTTGTTACGCTTAATCCTGTTATGATAAAAACTTATTTTTTTCTTTACTGAAATTTATACTTCCGATAGCGATACGTTTCTTAGAAAACTTATTTCTTCATCGAAAATCAAAATACATATATCTTATTTTTACTCAAGTTTTCTGCGGAGCTGACTGCAAACAATCATGAAGCCAGGTCGGTTGGAAAATAACCCCCCATAAACTTCAATCGTACTGTAACTTCCAATTCGCGGGAATCGTAAAATTAAGCCATAGATACGCCACCGTGGGTAGGTGCTGAGAGAAATCGAAGGAATAATCAAAACCTCTTTATTTTTATGAACTCCTCGTAAGTACCATGGTCGCATTTGATTTAAAAACAAATTACACTTTTATCTTGCATAAAAAATAAGGAAAGAATGGATGGCTGAGATGAGCATTATAGAAAAAATATAAAGGTGAATGAGTGTTTTTTTTGAAAGATGGTAGTCACATTTATTATTTACCTCGCTTATAATGTATATACAAGAATAATTAATCAATAAGTAGATTTAAATTACTTTTTATTTTTATGAACTCCCCATAAGAACCATGGTCGCAATCGATTTAAAAACAAAGTACGATTTTATCTTTCATTAAAAAAATAAGAAAGAATGGTCTGAGATGAGCATTATAGAAATAATATTTTCAATATTATTCATATTTAAAGCATTTACTTTGTGGTTAGTCATTTTTACTTATTTTTTTTTACAAAAATGTTAATAAAATTAGTATATAACCACTCACCGAGATTTTTACGTCTTCCAGATTCGAGACGTACCCGTCTCTTCGTCAGGACAATCACTAACACAGCATGCAAACAATACTACCCTTCACCACCATAGCACCATTTACACACTCAAAACTACACAAAATGTCTAACTCATGCGATTTATGGTTGACCCGAAGACCAACATGCACTATATAGAAATAATTAGAAAGGTGTGTGTGTGTATGCTTTTTGTAAAGATCGGAGTTATATTTATTAATTGTCTTGCTTATTATGTGCAAAGTTAATTAATCCAGTTAGTTCATTTAAATTACATACTTCAAGCTAAAAACATTTTTAATTTAATCTGTATTGGGAAAAGGGGAAATAATCTAGTGTGGGCCAATCAGGATTTCTCAGCATTTGCTCATCATTCAAAATAAATGAAATATGAATTTATGAAAATGCCCTAAAGTTTACTTTTTTTATTTAGTTATTGGATGAATAGGTTGAAAATATCATATTTATATTTTAGCATGAAAATATCAGATATTTTTCTTTTGATCCAACGATCCTAACTAGTGTTCAAAGGCTAAATCACGCATTCGTCTTAAAACCATATTTTTTTCTAAATGGCTATGTTGAAAGCTTTCACGGATTCAGAAGGTGAAATTTTCTCAAATATACTAAATATTTTTCAAATGGAGAAAAAAGCCTCCAGATTTTACCTTAAAAGATCTGTTGCACAGTAAAAAGTTCAATAAGTGGCTTGATATTAATTTTTAATACATTTTATTTTATTCTTAAACTTTAAAAACGATCTCCTGAAAACTGATTTTTTTATATATATGACGTTGTTGAAAGGAGTGAGCGATATGACAGCACGTATGATGTCCTCGACACTCAAAATGACTTGATTCTGGAACCCCTCATCGCTGCAAAAATGATCGGATTACAGTGCGTTCGAATTAGCGAGCTGGTACTATATTTATTTAAAACGCAGCATTAATTCAACTCACAAATAATTTAAGAAGATTTGAAAAAAACCCCCCTTGACTCAAAATAATAACTGACACTCTCCTTATCATTCATTGCTCACTTTAAGTAATCCGATTAAAAAAAAACTACTTGTGTCTGCCGGTTTCAGAATAATCGTTACATCATCAGGTCAAATGCAGATTCAAATAAAATTGTTACGGTCTAACATTTATACAAAAATACAATTTTAAATAGAGAAAAAAGACAAATGAATCACAATGGGAATATTGTTGAAAAAGTGGACTTGTAGTTAGATTAAATTAATTATTTATTATGGGTAAATAAGAGTGTAATATTACTACACTACAAAGTTAACAATGCTTTTAAATACAAAATATAAAAAAAACTGACATTTTTGATAAATTGGCTTTATTTCTTCAATTCCCAACTCCAGTCTTGACCGCCCTCAAACAAACAAATAAAAAAACTGTTTTGTCGAAATAAATTTGTCTCGGTTCTGCATTGTCCTTGTGAAACAAGCGAGGCCTTATCGTGATTTTAATTACCCGCTCAAAAAAAAAAGAAAATAATAAAACGAATTCGTACGGAAAAAGAGGTCGCTGGTAATAAAGGTTTTGCGATTTGAACGCAAACGCAGGGGCGTATCTGAAATGACGAGAGGCAGTAAAATTCGGGCCCGTCATTCCCTTCCCCAGGGCCGGCGGTAGGGATACGTGCGCCCCCACAGCGAGGAGATTTATTATTTCAAATTAAACTTTGTACGCAGCTACCGGTTATTTATGAAGCGGGAAAATTGCAGTCGACTATTTTTCACAATCCTTCCTTACGTGCAACGCGAGGGCCATTTTAGTAATGGCTGCAATTCACTATCATGATGTAGAGAGGAAACGGAATAGTCCTTACACGTTTCAGGAGTAATATAATATAGACCATCAACTAAATATAACACAAGGTTCGGAATAAGACATCTCTTTTAAATAAGTTTTGTGTCATCGGTGACACAAAACTAATTTAAATGCTATAGATTTTTTTACAGGTGTCTCGACTTACGTGAAACAAGGACACAATTCTAAAATTTAGACTTTTCACATGTGTTTAAAAATGACGCGGAATGCATTTAAACACGTGGTATTTACTAAGTAAACTTAATAAAAAATTAAGCATCTATCTTTCACGTGAAAGAAAATGGAAGTCAGAGTATCCCAGGGCTTATGACCTGGCATTTGACTGGAATAAGCGATCACTTAATACACTTGTGTTAGGTTCACCATTTTGGCTATTTTTAACAAGGTGGTATATATATGTTTTCCTCTCCTTTCCTTCTCCTTCGTGCTAAATCTATTATTTTTATATAACACCCTTTTTTTGTTTGTTTGTGAATGTTTTTTTAATAGTTTTATAACATAAATGTGGAATTGTTTAATTGGCTTTTGTTTTAACGTAACTATTTTTTGTTAATGTAATGTAATGTTTATTATTGTTGATGTAACTATTGTTTATTATATCATTTTTTATATGTAAGCTGTACAATTCCCGAATAAAAAAATAAATAATTAATACGTATATATATATATATATATATATATATATATATATATATATATATATATATATATATATATATATATATATATATATATATATATATATAAATATATATATATATATATATATATATACTTACATATATATATATATATATATATAAATTTACTCATATATATAAATCAATTTTAGACATGTCTCGCCCATCATAGGTGGATTTTGAACATCTTCTCCAAATGACATGTGCTAATGAATTATCTTTCTACAATTCTTCGTAATACGATATTTTCTATGAAAACGATTTACTAAATTTCAGTCTCGCAATAAAACATGTTAGGGGATGTTTTTCGAATAACGACGGTGCTCGGCCAAACCCCTCGGATCGTCCTATCTGTACACAGATGTCAAAAGGGATTGTCTTTCTTGTATCTTTCATCCTATTGTGAATTTAATAGAGTAGAGAGACATACGAGGAGCGCTTACTTGTATGATTATTATGATTAACGACTCGACCCTCCCTAGATGGGACGGTGGGAGGATCAAGGGTTAAATGACGAGTGTCATATTTCGCTTATAAGACGTGAGAGGAAATAAACGTACTCTCATATATTGGTATGCTTTTAATGACATTGTTTACGTCATTACAAGTGTAATTCCTATTATATTCATAATATTATCCTTGAGAGACAATAATACCCTGAAAATGAGATGTATGATTAAGTACATTTTTACTTGGTACTTACTAGTATTTGTAAATATTACACTGAATATTTCACTCTATATATATATATATATGTAATAAAATAACTAGGTACCTACCTATACATTTTATTAAGTACTTACAAAAAGTACCTACATAAAACAGTTCTACCACCAGATGCCGCATGCATCGCTCAGAATAAAACAAAAGACTTCCGATAATATTATTAACTGTCAGAATCAGATAGATAGATAGATAGATAGATAGATATAAAAATTATTGTAAAGATTAATTAAGAATAAACTTTTATTGTCGTCTCTTTAATTACAAAGCAACACATTGTTTATTTTATTATTATACACCCACTTTACATATTATTTACACTTAATTTTCAAAAGGAAAATATTACCACGTTATATATATATATATATATATATATATATATATATATATATATATATATATATATATATCCATATATAGAGTGAGTTTTAGACCCTTATATAGTACAATACTACGATTTTGCATTTTTTTTTTTTAAAAAAAACAGTTTTATTCCATCCATATTTCTAGTTACATATAAATTATTTATGCATTTGAAACTACCTTATTTTAAAAATATTTGAGCAGTATATCGTTAAAAAAAATGTTAATAAAAATAAGCATATATCATATTAGTCTCTTTTTTTGGTATACAGTTGAGGTCTTCGCGCTTTTTTCCATATGTTGCTATCTATTTTGCTAAAGCACTATTCTCATGGCTTTATTATATGTTGTTATACCTATTTTTTTATTTATTAAAATTACCTATCTATGGGTGGTAAAATTATTGTTTTATATGTGACTTATGCAGTATTTCTATACAACTTATTGAAATTACAACTTAAGAAAAAAATAAGCATACGATATGATTATGCGTCCCGCCGCGCGATTGGTAACGCTAACTCACATACATACATGCTTTCTCAATGGTAAAATCGGTAATAGAATTTGAAATTGCCTAGCACAAAAATGTAAGCGTTCTTTTAAATAATTTATGTTTCCGACACATTTGTACTAGCGAGCACATTCGAATAATCAATACAAAACACATGGCTTCTACGACTGGCTTTCGTTGTAACGCCCTGGATAAATGATCGTTTGGTAAAATTTATTATATACAGAAAGGCTACAGGAATATTTAAATCCGTTTTGTGAGGATAATTGAAAAATACATTACAGGTAAATGTATTTGCTATTCACTGTACCCTGCGTTGCTTTATAATTTACGTTTTACCCTGTTTCTTCTTATTTATTACTTTCTGATTTGTTTTTTTTAGTCTTGTTAATCTAAATCTCATGTCCCAAAATGAGTAATGGAAATTACTCATCGGGAATATTATATGTGACTTATGTATGTAATACGTTTAAATTAATAAATAGGACAGAAAATGCTGAACCCTCTTTTAGTGGAACGGAAGGTCTGCTGATGACAGTCAACAGTCCACCTTCTCCTGAGGAGTTTTACGTGGTTTCCTCACAGCAATTAGCAAATGCTGAGAATTTCCTGATTGGCCCACACTAGATTATCACTCCTGTTCCCAACACAGATTTAAATAAAACATATTGAATTAGCTAGAAGAAACAAATATCCACTAAATGATCTATAATTCTTGTACAAAATAAGCAAGGTAAATAAAAAATGCAATTCCCAATTTTTTTTTTCAATTTAAAAAAAATGGAGTTCTTAGTCAGGCGTAGGAAATAAACCTAAAAATTAATAAACTGAATTATGAATCAATATAATAATTATCTACTAAACCAACATTTAGATAATAAATTTATTATAGATTAGTTAGAATAAAACACCGGTAGAACAAATAAATGAATTCAATAAAGGCTTCACAACATGCTGAGTGTGTACAAATCCTTGTTTACAAATCTGGGTTTCGCCAATTAGGATGTTTTTTTTATTATTTTGACATCTTCGCATAGATGAAGAAAAATACGGAAATCTGGGCATTTACAGGGATTACGACCGGTCACAGGCTGGTTAAGTAATCACTTTTCACACGTGTCACATTCACTATTTCATTCCAACATAGATGGGTGTTGTGAACTCACATGTACGTCACAAAATTGATCAATATATGTAGAAGTTTCGTCATATCAGTATTCAAACTAAGAGTTAAATATCGAACGACGAACGTAAATGCGTGTTTTAAGTAAATTGTAACAATATACTCTCTCTCCAAAAATTCTCGAAAAACAAAATACGCCAAATCAATTCGTTCAATTGTAAAGGCAGTTTCCGGTGTCTGGTTTTTAGGCCGGAAAGTATTGAAATCAATACTTGGTACGTTCCTCTGTTTGCAAGAAGATCTAGGTATCGTAGGGGTATATCCACTATTTAACAAAACAACTTCATATTACAACCCTTTGGGGTGGGATTATTATTACCGTCACAATGATTGTACACAAAATATGATTGTATTTCACGGCCTAAACTTGTAAGATTACGATACGACTTAGCCTCGCGGTTTCAGCAGTTCGTGCCTCTCGTAATAGGATTATTTTACATGTTGCCTCCTCGGAATGAATAAACCAATCCGTTTGCGTTAGATTACATTTAGAAGGTCCTTACTTATTAAAGATTCCCGTGTAGTAAGAGCCGATTCAAAGTAACGTTACAACCTATAAACTACATATGAGGGTATTACTTTTCCATTAGTAATATTGAAAATGTGACTTTATGTATGATTATATAATATATGATTTGTGGATCAGTGCCTTCCCAACACTCATGGTAAGTTACAAATCTCTTCGTTAAGCACACTTTAATCAAATCGAAATTTAGTCACACATATAAATCGAAGTTTTACTTATGTTCTCAAATGTTATTTTCTTCTTCTTCTTATCCGCACTTGATGGTGCATATGGTACTGTATCATATAAACGGAGTGTTATCTTGATTTATAACACATAAAAGAAAGGTGATAGAGTTCTCCGCATCTGGAACCAGTCCAGGGTAAATATTTTTCTGACCCCTCCCTGGGAATCAAACCTGGGACCTCCAGTACGGTAGCCGAGCGTGTTGACCATTACACTACGGAGGCAGACATTACATTATGGAGGTTGAAAAGTTACATTTTACAAGAAAAAAACCGTTTTACAATATTAGACTCAAAGTAGCTGCGTTGATCTGTAAAACAAAGAAACGGTACTTAAATTTATCAAGTTTTTCTTTAAACTATTATAACGTCGCCATTTCCATGAATATAAAGATACACATTAGATTTCTCAACAGAGACGAAGCATATTTTCATACGGAGGGAATATTCTGGTCGGGATCTGGGCATTCATTAATTGGCTTAACTTAAGTAATCACTTTACACACTGTTGCATTCAGCATTCTATTCAATATTATTTTGTATGCTTCTGGATTGGAAAAGAACTTAGGTATAGTAAATTTATATTTTTCTCGACTTATCATACAACTAGATATGTGAGATGGAATTAAATTACAGAAAAGGGTTTTCGGATTCGATCATATAAAGCCAATAACGCAAATCAGTTGACAAATTTAATTGTGTACTTCTGCTAGCTCATAACATGTTAGACAATTTGACATACCATATTTGTTAGTCGGATAGCGAGCTTTGAATTGATAGGGGAAATATATATGGCACAAAATTGCTTCGTATTATTTTCAATTTATTTAACCTTCATTTAGTCACATTTGTGACTAACGCCACAACCAAACCACAGATAATGCATGAATGGTTGTTTGCCTATATATTATTTTGAAAATACGGAGCAAGATTTTTTTAACTGCGGTATGTATCTATCGTGGTTTGCGTTACATTCTTGTGTATAATAAACATAAACGATCGAATTATAAATAAAAAATCAGAAAGATCACACGCACATATTTGCTTACGAATTTGGATTTATGAACAAGTATTTTAACATAGATGAAGAAAAATATGGAAATCTGGGTATTTAGACCCTTTTATCTTTTTATTAGCCCCGTAAATACCCAGATTTCTATATTCTTCTACATCCATGTTAGGATGTCAAAAATGTAGAATAACTCCCAAGTCCATAAACCCAGATTTATGAACAAGTATTTGGACAAAATGTTGTGGATCAAATATATTTGACAATTTGGCATAATTTTTTAAATCTTAAACCGAGAAAAAGGTAAGAATACTCGTACAATGCCAATCAGTAAAATGAAAAAGTAAAAATTTTCTAACAGTCGTATTTTGACTTACTGCGTAAAATTCGCGACAAATATTAATTTTCGGTGTGACTGACAAGTCCTTACAGATAATTCTCTTTACATTTGAATATTCTGAAATATTTAACGGTTTTTTTTCTTACATTTTATGCAAATTCAATTGACTATCTAAAAGCCAAGAAAAACTAGTATAATATACAAAAAAAATTACCGATCTTTTTCTTTCATTTTATGCAAATCCAATTGACTGTCTAAAAGCCAGGAAAGACTAGTATAATACACGTTATATATTAAGTTACATACTTGAATTCATACAACATTATATTACGACAGCATATTTTAAAAGTTGCAGAATATCCCTTTAGCTTGAAATATGTATCAAGAATTGAATTGTTCTCATCCATCAAAACAATGAAATTGTTTTCAGAATAAAAAAATAAAAACGCTAAGTGTGTAGGAAATAAGGGGAAAGGGGGTTGGAAGTATACAAATGACTAGGTCTCAAAACTGTGCGTGCTTTATGAATCGTAAGTTTCAGGAGCATGGTAGATCCTGCTGAGACCCTTTCAATGTATTTATGTCATTAATCATACACACAAGATGAGGATATAACAGAAAGAGTTTGTATTCTTTAGGATGGGAATTTATATTGTACAGGGTGGCGCGAAATTAATCACTCAATCGAAAGATGGTATAATTATTGGTGCGTCAATCATATTTGACATTTCGCTCACTCCTTTCAACAACGTCATATATCAAAAATCTTGATTTTTTAGAAGATCGTTATTAAAGTTTAAAAATATAATAAAATATATTAAAAATAAATATCAAGCCACTTATGGAACTTTTTACTTTGCAACAGATCTTTTTAGGTAAAACCTGAATGTTTGTTCTCCATTCAAAAAATATTTAGTGTGTTTAAAAAAATTATTAAACAATATACCTTTTCTTAAAAATGCAAAAACATCACTTTCCGCCATGTAGCGGGTAAATATTAAGTTTGAAATATGTCACTTTTGC
>NW_028282832.1:0-25516 GCF_059751285.1 Brachycentrus maculatus
TCCCAACCCCAACCCCAACCCCAACCCCAACCCCAACCCCAACCCCAACCCCAACCCCAACCCCAACCCCAATACGAGCAAAAAGTGGTTGATGTTTCCATGATATTTCCAGATATATTTAATTCTATTTTAGCAATCTTTGAATAGATAATGATTAATTTTAGATTACTTTATTCGATGTGCTCGCACGTAAGTTTTCCCGTTATTTAAATAATTGACCCGTTTTAGTTATTATTGTGTAATTCATTGCAATTTAAATTACAACTAAAATCATAAGTCTTCCTGCCATAAAACTATATTATAATTACACTAAGCTGTATTTTTATATATGCACATATTATATTTCAGTTGTGATAAAGTATTAAATGTTTGAATTGTTTGAATTTATTAAAGATTCATCCTTTTTTCACTTTTATAAACTATTCGGCATACTACTTCAACTTGCCATAACTCATAAGCTCGTTGTGCTTTTGGAAATGCTCTTATTGATCTATACAGATAGGTGGGTATTGCTTTGCAGGGGAACTTATTTTTTTCTCATTTTCTCTTCTGATCTTGAGTCTTTGTTCGATTGTGCCAATCAAGTTTTCAGCATTATTTCTCGAAAAGTCATCGTCGTCAGCCAATGGACCCAAAATATGGCCCACTTTTTCCAACCATTTATTCATTTCTGCATAGTCGTCTTTTAGTTTTTGCATTTCCGGCTTTATATATTCGTTTAATTGACGATACTGTTTGTCCACTTGGTTTTCAGTTTAAACACCAAGCTCGACTTAGAGCTCGTGGCCCCTTTATACTTTTTTATCCACAAAACCCTTTGATTGAACGATTAAATTTTCAAGTTTGCCTATGTATTCGCCTAAGTTTTTTATTTGCTTTTACTTTCCGACGAAATCTTCTGCTAAATAGTCCACATCCTATCTGCCTTTGTATTTTTACATAACTTTAAACATATTATCCAGCCCTTCCCCAAACTTCTTATACTCCTCGGCAATCCGAATCTTCTACTTGTTTCGATGAACCATGAAATTGACCCGAGCTTTCGCAAGTGGGACACTCTAAGTCATCACGTCAACTTTACCCTAGTTGGTTTGAATTCCGCTCTTCTTAAGCAGATCGCTGATTTGATCAAAGTGCACAACCCTTGATTGTCGAATTTCCTAACCTAGAAACGTACGAGCATGGACAGAGTGTCGATTCCTTTAATTCTGATCTCGTTCATTGGATCGATTGAGATTGACGTGAGATTTCTGGAACTAAGCCAAATTCTTTATATTAGTTTCCCTGTAGCTTATAATCTAGTTCTTTATATCTTCAATATCATTAGACTTTTTATTCACATCGTCGATAAACTTTTAGATTTCTGCATTCAACTGATTGCTCGTTTCTGTTAAGACTATGTTGTCATTTTTGAATTTATGTATTTATTTGCGATGGGTTTCAATTGCATTTTGCAAAGTCTGAATATTGTTCAGAGTAATCTAATAAGTCCGATCGGAGCTTCTTAATTTTAAGTTGGTTTGCCGAGCTTTTTTGTCATCAGACTCAGCTTTTGGGATTTATGATTTAAGGGTATTGAGCTATTTCAGCTTATTATCATGTTCTTCCCTGAGTAGATTTTACTACCTTTCGCAGGCCAGAAACCTCCGTTTTTATAGCTATAATTTATTTAGTGTGTGCTCGATGTCTTTTCGGACAGGCTGGGCCATTGATAAAGCCCTAAAGGATTTGCTCCTTTGGGTTTAGTTCATTGAATAAAATTAATTGATAATTCACGAGTTGCTTGTGCATCACGTAATATAAGTATAGGTATAAGTTTAAGTATGTCATTCGCATAAATCACCCAGATTTTAGAATCGATAGGTTTTGGCTTTATACTTAAAAATTACGTTAAAATAAGCTACAGATAAATTTCAGGTCCTTATGAATAAAAGCAGTCGATTGAGAACAAGCGAGAATCTGATATAAATTCAAATCCTCATAGGAGACTATAACATCGTGCTAAATATACCCAAGGACACCAAGATTGGAGATCTGATCAATATGGTAAAAAGCTATGAGAAAATTCATCAGCAGTATGGTCCGGTTGAGTCCAAGTTCATGGGTTTTGCGACTCGAGACTCTAACTAGGTCATCGACTACTGGCTCATGCACCACAATTTTACACTGAATCGATTTAAGTCCAAACTTGCCCTCAAGGCCCTATACTCTATTGAGGATAAAGCTGATAAGATTAGTATAAACCAGTTCTAGTTTATCAAGTGCCTTGGATAAGGGGCCTGCGGCTCGGTCTTCCTCGTGAGAAGTAGAATCACATGCGAGTTATTCGCAATTAAAAGGCTAAACAAGTCCAGTTTGACCAATGAGGACACCTTCAAGTCTATTTTCCGTGAGCAAAAGATCCTGAGGACCCTTCCAAAAAGTAACCACACTGTTAAATTCCATGCATCTTTCGAGTCATTGGACCATTTCAATTTCTTACTTGACTTTTACCCCGGTTGCGAGCTTTTTATGCATTTGCTAAAAAACAAACTCTCCGAGCAGTAATCAAAAGTGTATTTCTGTGAGATTCTCTTAGCCATTGAGCATCTGCATAAAAACAATGTCCTATATCGAGATTTGAAGGTACTTAGCTATTAATACTTAGCCGTAGAACATCCTGGTTGATGTGTTTGGCCATTTATGCATTGCTGATTTTGGACTAAGCAAATGCGGCTTTAAAGAAGAAGATATTGCATCGAGTCATTGCGGCAGTCCAGACTATATGGCACCATAAATACTGGAGAACAAAGATTACAATTTCTCTTCAGACTTTTATAGTATTGGAGCTATTCTTTATGAATTTTTGACGGGCTGCCCTCCCTATTATGAGAAATCGAGCAGAGAAGATTCTGAGGAGAAACTGTAAAAAATGAAGAAAATGAGGCTAGATCTAGATAATGTGACCAAAGATCGCAATTTGCGCAATTTAATTAAAGGATTGCTCCATCCTGACCCTTAGCTCAGAATTACCAACTTTCATCAAATCAAAAACTCGCCGTGGCTCTCGGACATCGACTGGAAAGCAATCTAATAGAGGTCTCTCGAAGTTGCATACATTCCGTCCTTATATCAAACATACATCAATGAGGAGTTTTCAGATGATTCGAGGCAGGAGTTAGTTGAAAGAATGAACCAATATGAAAGCGAAAAATTTGAATCTTTTGAATTCTTTGACTATATTCGACCCCAGAGTGAAAAACTCATTCTCGGATGTACGCTCAAGTCATTAATTAAATAAACTGGAATGTTAAAAAAAAAGCCTCATACTCTACGTAAGGACAAATCGAAAATTAAGCTGCAAAACGGTGTCAATCAAACAAAAGGTAACATCTCGATTGCCTTATACGATAAATAAAAGAATGTTCATCGTGAGTCCAGAGATGATACAGCCACAACCGTGAATTCCAATGTTTCTAATATGTCTGGAAAGTAAAGCAAAAACCTAAACATATAAATAAAATAAAGTACTTCAAACATGCTAAAAAGATAAGGTAGCCGAAAGCAGATTTTAAGAAAAGTACCAAGTGTCGCCAAAATTGCTACAAATCCGCACAATATGAGCGAAAGTTCAAGCAGAAGAGCAGGCATGATGGTCGAAAAATAAAACGGCCTCGCATTGAAATCTCGAAACTAAATGAATAAGTCAAGAGTAGGCTTCGGGACTTCAACTCCTATGAACAAATCAAAGAGCAAAGAGAAGGCGCAGAAACATCTCGGTTTGGGCATCAAGAAATAAACAGATTACATGAGCATTAAAGTAAAAAGATAGATGCTGCCAGTGAGTAGTTATAAGATCAAATTAATGTGATATCGATGAATTTTACTCAATTGAAACTATATATATCCAAAAATTAATATGATATTATGTCTATAACATATATACTACGCTCTGTAATTTTGAAAATGATTATCTTAGGTAATCAAAGCAGACAAAGCAGGGAATTGCAAATCTATCAGAGAAGTCACTGACATACAACAAAACACGAGTGCAATTATATTTTAACACATAATATTCAGGTAAATATACTGTTCGAATATTGCTCTATTGGCAAATCATTTGATAATTTATTAAATCAAAGTTGAATGCTTTCAATATCCTATATATTCACTTACTCTCTGTGTTAGACACGAAGTTTGTCATTACCTCTTTTCTTTCTGGGCGAGTCCGTTTACTTTTGCTTTCTTTCTATTATTTCTTCATCTTCATTGAAAGCACTGGATTGTTCATTTAATTGGAGGGTGCCTTTCTTTCTGTTTCTCTTGGAGCCTTTGTCGATTTTCAGCCTGTTCTTGAATTAATTATCGCTGATGTCACTATTTTAGTCTTATTATTTGACCCTCAGTTGGTCGTTCGCTCGCAATTTTTCTGCCTTCTTTAGCCCGCTTTCTCTATAAATGGGTTCTTCATCGATGAAATCTTCGCTTTCATTGGGTCTTTCGACTTTTAAATGGCTAAATCTTCGAGCGCTGTTTATTTTATTGTTTTAATTGCTCTTTTCGTTTTGGGAAGAAAGGCTGTTGTCGAAAAGTGATTCTGAATGAATTTATTGCTCTTTCCGTTTTATTTACTGCGCATCTTTTTCAGAATCTTTGGAATTGAATCCAAAAATCTTTGAAAAGAACCCTCCACTTTATTTCTATTATTTTTACTTTAGCTGTTATTGTATCCTTTGCTGCCTTTATTTAGTCGTAATCTCTTCAAGTGCTTCCTAGCCTTCATCAATTGTTTCAGCGTGCTTGTTCAATTTCTTTATCGCATTAGTTCTGTTCTGAGGATTGACACTAATTGTCAGAGCTTAATCAATATTATCAACAACATCAGCCCTGTTTCGAGTAAACCTTAACTATTCCTTCTACTTTTGGGCTTTGCGTAATTACTTCATCTTCAGAGACTCAATTTATGATTATTTTTGTCGTTATTTCTATTTGTTTTTATTTGCATTTGGTTTTTCATGAGGAATAACATTTCGGCTGATAAGTAGACCTTCATCAATTTAATCTTAAATGTCGAATTGCTTATTTTTTTTTGAATTTTGAGAGATAACACCTTAGTTTATGGCATAATTATGGTCTTCTGGTCTATTAAGTGGACTAATATTGCTTTACATAAGCGAGCGATCTTTTAAGCGAAGATTTTCGATTTCATTATTCTTTTCGTTACCGACATTATTTGATTTTTGGTTTCTATTTATAATTTTTCCTTGAATGATTTAATTGCTGCTCGGACTGACTTTCTATTCTTATTTTTTGTTTTTATTAAACCTTTCCTAATTAATTGCTTTAGAAATACTTCCTATTTTTCCCGTATTTTATCCCTTTTGTTCATTAATGTGCTTATTATTGGCATATCTGTTCAGAGTGTGTGCTTCTTCGAGATCCTCGCCCTTATAATAAGCATTTGCTTTATATTTATTTGGAATGGAATTTTTACTGTTGTCTTTGTAAATTCCATTTTGCAGTTAGAATTAATCTTCTTATTATTTTGGCTTGCGCACATGAATGACTCGGTCGTTACTATACTCCTCTTTGATATCTTTCACTTGAGTTTCGTCGATGAAATAATCAAAATGATCATTCATCTTGACATTAGATTCTTTTCTTTTGCCTTTTTAATTAAAGTTGACCTTTTCATTGATCCTGGCGCCGGGCACAATCTTTGAATTGAGACCTTGGTTTATGGTCTAAATCGACCTTTCGCGATCAGAAAATAAATCGATACTTGATTAATTGTCCTGGAAAATGGGATTCGATTGCAATTTGTGCGCGTTGTTTTTTGTTTTTTATTTCAAATTACGCTCTTCAGTCTGTTTGTATTTCACTTATTTCTCATTCTTCTTGCTTTCCTTCTGCTGCTTGGACTTTTCAATAATTTCAGCAATGTTCAGGCTATCTAACTTCTTCCTCTTGCCTGAGGATGTGTCCTTGTTTTTATTGTTGTTCGATTTGTCTCGCTGGCCAATTTCCTCAAACTCTTGGCTGTCCTTGCCGTCCTTGCTTTCACCATAAATGAACTCATCTTCAATTTGGTTCTTTGATCTCTTGATCTCCTTCTGTCTGGCTTCGGGGCCGAATAGGTGATCCTAACTGAATTCTTCTTCTTTCAGCCCGAGCAGGAGCTGCTTGCTTGAACTTTTCTTTTGTCTCCTGCCTTTCTTTTCTTTATTGCTCTTCATTGTTGGTAGTTCATCATCATCATCCTCAGAGGCCCTGATTTACATTTTTTCAAAGAGTTACTTATCATACAAAAGATTACCATTGAGATTTTCGAGTCGATGATGGTGATCTTCATCGAATTACGGTTGATAGCCATTCATTTAAAGATCTTTGTCCGCAAGTTCGGCATTTTTATTGCCCCTTTTCTGATAGTACTCCTGCAAATCCTTATCGCCGAATAGATCTCTGTTCTGTGACTCCCTGATGTCGTATCTGGGCTAAATTCCATTGATGACTAGGTCCTTATCTGTGAGCTCTTCTGCAATAAACCTTTATTCTTCTGGCAAACTTTATATTTTAGCATCCTTTATTGGCACAGATGATTTGATTCCTTCCGCAATTTTAAAATACTACATTATGTCCTTATCTTGAAGTAAGTTGGTGAGCTGCTGCTCAGAGATACTGCCGTCGAATCTGGGCTGAATGTTATTAAGCACGAGATCCTTATCGGTGAGATCTTTCGCTATGTAGCGCTCGTCATCGCTGAGGTCATCGGTATTTTGCTCCAAGTTGTTCGTGTTCAGTATTTATTTCTACACCAGAATCAGATCGTTGGGATGGATTTCATTGTAGTTTGTGTTATCATCTTTGTTTTACATTTTTTACTTCTACTCGATCTTCTCCTTGAGATGTTTGACAAGGTTGTAGAGGCACATGAAGATGTGGTAATATGCAACAATGTTGAGGACTATCGCGATCACAATCGAGAGGTTTGCAGTAATGAAGCCGACTGCGTGGGCTATGATGCTCAATGTATTCACATCTGAAATTCCGAACGAGATGTATATGACCAAGAATATTTAGAAACCCAGCAGAACTCCCTCTATTATGAAATCGAATATCATGTAGGGCATTTTCTTGGGCCGCAGGGCTATCATGTATCCGATGAATGCAGTATTCAAACCAAGAAGCACTCCCAAGGAGACAAGTGGATCAGGCGACGCGACGATAACAATGACGAACAACAGTTTCCTGAAATATTTTAAAGGGTAGTAAATCAGCACAAAGTTGGCTTTCGTGAAATATCTAAACTCCGATGCCGAAATAATCGTCTATGGCCTCTTAACTTTCGAGAGCCATGGGCTCAACGACATTTCGACAAGAGTGTTCGTTTCTTTGCAGATTTACTCATAGTTCTGTTTGATGTGATAGCAGATGAAGACTGGGTATAATGGGTAGGATATGATGATTACGAGTGATAACAGTGAGCCAATTCCTTCTAAGGCTGAATCGAAGTTGAATTTTTTAACCTGGAAGAAGGAGAAATACAGGAAAGGCAAATATGACAGCCATACCACAAAATCGAAGTAAATCCATTTGAATCTCTTTCTCATGTATATGCAGATCTATCTCACATAGAAGTTCATTCGCGAACATGACAGGCACATGCCATCGATATTCTTTTGGATAATGTAAACCAGAAGGTAAACCCCGAGAAAACTGCCCATCAGGATGAAAATTGGGACATTGACCTAAATAAAGTTGACAGATGAGGCTTAGAATAGCATACGTCGGGCTGTTGGGGAACTCACTCCAGAAGATAATGACATATAACTCAGAGATTAGAGGAAATGAGTCAGTTCTTTGTTGCCTGATGTTGCACCTTCGTGGAAGAAAAGAAATTGGCAGAGCTATATATTGAAGTAAGTTGTAGACATTTATCCGAAGAACACAGGGCCTGCGCTTGTCGCCAAATATACCATACTCGTTACCTCTGTAATATTTGATGTAAAGCCTGACATATTAGAAAACGACCCAAATTGCAAAAATGCTTACTATACGCAGCCTGTACTATCTGTGAAATTGTAGCCCAGAATGCATTGACCACAAAAAGTGCTGTTTGGGCACTACAAACAATTATCGATACAAGAATCGCATTTCCAAGTTTAATTATTGCCATAGAATGTTGATGAACATTTTTTAGTGCATTTTGAATTTTATAAATAGAATTCGGGATAGCATTGCATGCAGGCGTCAGTCGTGCAATTCTGACAGTTCTAACAATTACTATTTTTGCATTAAGCCGCAATCTAAACATAAGGGGAGGGGCAGGTAATTAAACACTCAGCAATAGTCTCGTGTTTTCTCAAATGCAGGAAAGTTGGTAGGCAGGTAAGGCAGTTGGCCTATGAACTGCAAGTAGCACAGTTTACAGAACAACTCTAGCAAACTCTGTTAGTCTAATCAGCATATTTTAGCTGTGGGCACAAGCTTACACATTGATTTGTTTCGTAATAGAATCCATGACTGCAAAATGAGCAGTCTTATTAATTGCAAGTGTCGCAATTGTTCGGGCAATTAATGCACTAATTTAGATGCGAATAGGTCGTGATAGGGCAATTGCTTAAACACTGACTCAAAGATCTGTAGAGACTGTAAGGATACTTGCAAGATTGACAATCTGTGGCCGATGTGCATGTCAAACATTAGGCAGGACATGCAGCACAAGAGCTCGCTGAAGAAGAGTAAGTTGAAGTGGGACATGCTTGATAGCATAAAGAATTGTATGAAATTGTTGCTGCAGGATTGCATACTAAGCAGTTTGTCAAGCTCAGGCAAGAATCACAGAGTGGTGGGCAACTTTCACAGATCATATTCGACAAGTATGTCCCCATCTGGCATTAATCAATACAAGTTTTAGTTGCAATCGAAAGAACTTTCCCTGTCATGCATGACCTGCATTATGTTGCGGAGTTTATGCAGGAAGTGCATGGCAATGAGCAACTTTGGCAGTTTTGAGCAGTTGTGGAGTAATATTGGTTAGTAGAGCACGCAGATGCGCAAAATCCCGAAACAAGACTGTACCCCGCAGCACATTCTAAGCATTTGGAGGGAGATCCCGTCAAGCATTTAGTGCAAGTGACATAACATTTTTCACATATATTGTTGTTGCTCATATACTCGCCCACACTGCAAGCATTGATGCCTCGATACTCACAGGTGCCATCATTGTTGGGAAGTAGTCCGGTTTAACAGATATCGCAGGTATTGCCGGAATTCGAGCAGGAATAACATCCACTTTTGCAGGCCACACAATTTCCGTTTGAGCTTGCAAATTTAATGGGGCAGACTGAGACACAGGCTCCCATATACAAGGAATAGCTCGGCTGGCACTGGACACATTTTTCGGGACTTAGGCAGCTCTGACAATTTCCCCCGCATTGCACACAAATTTTATTGATCAATATGGAACCGCTGAGGCAGTTCTGCGTGCACATACTATTTCGATCAAGACCATATCCACTTTGGCATTCGATGCATAGCCCATTATCATTGCAGCTTCGACAGTTAGCATCTGCACAGTTAATACAGATCTGATTGCCATTACTATAAGTGCCAAGAGGACATGACGCCATGCATTTCCCTGAAACGAGTGAATGCCCACTTTTACAATTAGTGCACATGCTAAGCGAATCGCATGAGGAACAGGTGATATTGCAAGCCAAACATTTTGAGGATGAGTAGTAGAATCCATTGCCACATAAAATGCAACTTCCAGAGCCATCAGCAATGTAGGGGTCTACACAAGTAATACAATGTGGGGCATTTGATGATACATTCATGTTCTGGCATGAAAGACACTTGCTCGTCAATGTTGAGTTGCAGTTGATGCAGAAACTGTTCGTGAAATCTGCATAAGTGCCCACCGGGCATGATGAAAAACATTGGCCTTTGTATAATAGTTTATTCAGGCATGATAAGCAACTCTTGCCATCTGTGCAGCTTGTACAGTCAGCCAAACAGGGCAAACACTTTGGGTAAGTCGCTGTGATATCAAGTGCATAAAAGCCAGTCGAACAGGAATTAACGCATGATTGGCTTCCATCTACAGCAGTCTGCAATAAATTAGGAGTCGCACATCCATAACATTGTCCTAATGCACAGAGTAAACATCCAGCTGTGCACTGTATGCATGAGCCATTCACATCAGAATAGGTGAGGTTATTAACTGTTAAATATGAGCAATCTTTGATGCAGATGCCATTGCGAAGTATGAAGTTGTTCTCACATCTGAGACATGTGTAAGTACTGGAGGCGAAGCTGCAACTCGCGCAATTTATCAAACTATTTGAGCAAAGGTGACATGACCCTAAGACTGCGACATAATTGGTGGGACAGGCTGAGATACACTGTGACTAGACCAGCACTTTGGTATTAATGCAGCTTAAACATTAGAATTAGCTTGGACCATAACAAGTCAGGCACTTTGTATCGCAGGCATCGCAGTTTGTAGCATGTGACACATACTGAGATGATGGACAGACATTATTCACATCAGTGCAACTCGGAGATGCATAGTTTATATTGCTGCACTCGACGCATACTCCATTGGTAGTGCAAGTTAAGCATTTGGATGGACATTTCAGACATATTTTCTGCGATAATACCGGATAAAAGCCATGGGGGCATGTGGAAACGCATTGATCAGCATGCAGATAGAAGTTAGTGGGGCAGCTCGTGCATTTATTCACATTCGTTATGCAACTCAGACACCCATTCGCACAAGCATAGCACTTCCCATTAATAAGCGTATGAGTGATCGGACATGCAGACACACACTGTCTGTTATTCAGTAAGTAGAAGCCATCTAAACAACTCTGACAGACTGCTTGACTGATACACACAGAGCATCCTGCCACGCATCGTGTGCACATTTCCACATTATTTGCATCCACTTCAAAGTAATATCCGGAGGGGCATACCTCAACGCATCCTCTGGTGTCTCTCAGCATGACCAAACCTTGGTCAGAGCATGATTCGGCATAGTACTCGGTTTAGTTGGCAACTGCCACGCATTTGTAAATGGGCTCATAAACTGGAATGTAATTTATTGGGCAAGATACAACACACTGCTCAGTTGTGGCATCTAAAAAGTAGAGGTTGGTGCATTGTTCACAAAACTTGTCGGCTGTTGCTCCATTTGCACTCACTCTGCACTTCCAGCAGTTTTAGGGACATTTTATGCAGTACTTATTCACGTAATTCATCGCATTTGTCAATGATAGGGCACTCTCTGTTTGCTCGCATTTGTTCACGCATGTATCAGAGGAGCTCATGAATAAACTGAGCTCGCATTGGATGCATTTTTCGATAGAGTTTCCATTGGTTGTATCTGTAATGCATCGTAAGCATCCTGGCTGACAGAATCTGCAATACTAATCGAGAGCAATCATCAGTTAAACTGGACATGAGGCAGGCAAAATGCACTACCCTTTAAGATTAAATACCTTACCCATTTCGCAAACCTCACAGATAAGTTATTTACTATTGCTGTTCTGATAGCATATTTTGCAGCCTGAGAGTTTTTGCGAACAATCGAGACATTGCTTTGATGCCAAATCCTCATAATAACGGTCTGAGCATTACCTGACACACTGCCCTTCAGATAAATAATACGAATCAATGCACTCTAAGCACAGACTATCTGTGCATCTATTGCATGCTGGCTCACATTGTGTGCATTTGCCGATAGTCGCATCAGCCAAGTAGCCGAATGGGCATGAGTATATGCATTGATTACCATAGAGGATCATTGGGTGTTTGCATGATAAGCATTGGTCGTATCTGCCTGCATAGCACTCGAGGCATTCGGTTGAGCAGTTATCGCATATTAGGTTGAGGTTATTGTAATATTGAGAGAGTTGGGTGCAGTTATTGGTGCAGCTGGCATCGTTGGTTAAGGAGAAGCCGGGATGGCAGCTTGTACAGTTGTCTGGGTCGGAGCATGTCAAGCAGAAGACAGAGCAGGGCTAACAACGGCCCCATGCAGCGTAATAGGATATAGGGCAGGCCGAGTAGCAGTTATTATTCAACAGATAGTAGGCTGAAATGCAGGTTATGCAGTAATTAGCAGATTAAGTGCAATCTGCACAGGGAGCTTGGCAACTTTCGCATTTATTTGCAGAATTGCCATACTTATAGTAGGTTGCAATTGGGCATGTAACACTGCAATGGCCTGACTACAGCAAATACCGCCCGAGAACGCAACTCGTGCATCTTTAGGAGTTTATGCAAGTTTGGCATCCTTATTGGCATTTCTGGCAAATACCGATTGTATATTGACTGCCTACGATACTCAAAGCCATATTTTATCCGTAGTATCCGACATTGCACCGATCCACACATTGGCCATTAAAATTGTAGGAGTTGTTCGAACATGTTTCGCAGAATGTGCTATTTGTGCAGTCTATGCAGCGCAAGTCACTGCAACCCAAACATTGGCTAGTCGTAATGTCCTCGTAACTACCAAGCGGACACTCCTATAAGCATTCATCCTGATAGAACAATAAGCCGATTGAGCATTAAGTGCACATTTATGCAGATACACAAGAGAGACAGTCTTGCTCACAGGCTAAACATTATGCTGCATTCTTATAAAAGCCACTTGGACATGATGATGTGCAATTGTCATCAATGAAAATGTAATTTAATTGGCAGCTTGTGCATTTACTATATGATGTGCATGACAAACACTAAGCAGGGCATCTCTCACAACTGCTGTCAGATTAATAGTATAATTGTGGGCAAGTAAGCACACATTGTGTGTTGACTGCTAGGTAGTAATAAGGAGCGATACAGAAAGTGCACACTCCGAGACTACTCTTGCCGATGCATAGATCGAGCTCACAGGTGCGAGTAATAATGTTGCTGGTGTTGATAGTTTTCGGAAGAGTGAGTTACGGGCATGAGGAGTAGCAGCTGCCTCGATACAAATAGTAAGAGTCTTCGCATATTTTGCATTCTGACAAAGATGTGCCCTCTTCACAGTGGTAATCAGGGGGGTATTATTCGCAATATTGAGTAATGTTGTTGGGGTACGAGCCTGCCTCACATTATTACCTACACTATCCATCGACCAGGTAGTAACCTCCGAAACATTGATAGCAAGTGTTTTGGTAGCAAAATTGGCACGAAATCTGGCATGGGTTGCATGCACTGCCTGAACATGGGCTCGGAGGCAAGCACTAACTTGTGGCTGGATTGCTGCTATACTTGCATATCAAACACTTTGTGAAGCTTGTACAGGTGAGGCAAGAATCAGCACACTTCGCACATATCTTCCTGCTCAGATCGCCATAATAGCCTGCGGGGCACACCTGCACGCAGCGATCTCCTGACAGGAAGTATTGGTTAATGCAGGACTCGCAATGATACACGCTATTCTGAGAGCAAGCCTCACAAGGAAGAGAGCACGGCATGCACATCGGCACAATTTTATTCTCTAAAGCAACCTGAATCGACAGAACCGATGAGTATCCCACTGGGCATTTCTCATAGCAGAAGCCTCCCAGCAGCACCTGCGACGGGTGGCAATACAAGCAAACCTGACTATCCGTGCAAATTGTGCAATAATTTGAACATTTGCGGCAGAGGCGAGCTGTTGGATCTTCATAGCTCGAAACTGGGCACTCTTTCACACACCTGGAATTCGATAGGTAAAACCCATTGATGCATGATGTGCAACTCTCGATGGCTCCTGTGCACGTCCTGCAGGCAGACGAGCATAACTCGCATTTCGCTTATGAATTTACTGTGCGGGAGAAATAAGCAGCAGGGCAGCTGCGTACGCATTTTTGATTGTGATACGAGTAGCCTTCCACGCATGATACACAAGTAATTTAATCCACACATTTTTGGCATGGCATCACACACTTGCGGCAGGTATTGACCTATGTGACATAGCTGCCTGATGGGCACTATAAATAATTTCGATCAAGACAGTTGCCCTCATACAAAAACATATTGGGGGCGCATTCTACGCAATGGGACTCATCGAAGCATGCGAGACAATCGGATGAGCACTTCATGCATTGTTGTTCATAGGAGTAATAAGACAAGGGGCATGCTTCTTCACAAAATCCTAAAACTAGGTAATAGTCGATATCACAGATTTGACATGTCGCAAAATCTGAGCATGCTATACAATTCTAACCACAAGAGTTACAATAGAACAGCTATTTGCTAATTATAGTTATGCCATCTGCTGCTAAAATTGGGGTAGACTTCGCTGTTGGATACGACCCAACGGGGCAGGATTATACACATCGATTTCTATACAGTTTAAAACCTATCCGACACGCGCTACAGGTGTTGAGACCTTCACAAAGCTCACATTCAATACTGCATAGCGCGCATGATCTCATAAGTTTATAGTATCCCGAATCACATGTTGCTTTACAATTAAACTCATGCGTTAAATAGTTTGGCAATGTACACAACAGGCATCGCTGCGAGTCCGCACATAGAGAGCACCCTTCACCGCATTATGACGGGTACGTATAATGCACGCATTGAGAATTTATGGTCAAACTATATGATGGTTTGCAGATGGTGCAGTTTGTGGAATGACCTGAACATTAGAGGCATGATGGGTGGCATGGCTCGCATTTGGCAACCCATTGCGAGGCGAAATAGCCAAGAGGGCAAGCTAATAAGCATTGGTTTCCATAGAGTACATTCCCTTCAATACATTACGAGCATAGTTGGGCCTACGCGCAGATCTTGCAAGTACGTTGCGAACATCTTACGCATGTTTGGTTATATGAATTATAGTATTGCCCAGTGACACATTCACTATAACAAATTCCTTCAATTAGTCTGGATTTCCCTCTGCACCTATTGCAGCTGCGAGGATGCGTGCATTACATGCAGTTATTAGGACAGTTCAGGCATTGCCGAATAATAAAGTTGCTAGCTGGATAAGTTCCTGATGGACATGATGTGACGCAGCCCTTATTAAATCGGTAATACGGGGTGACACATTTCGTACAGCCAGCATTGTTGCATTATTAGCAGACAGCGCTGCCACAGATAGTGCATCGATTGGTTTACACAGAATAATACGATCCTTGAGGGCACGCTATCAGACATTGATCTTGATATAAGTAATAATTTTATCTGCATGATGTGCAGTGAGTCATATCAGAGCAGGTTGCACATTCATACGGGCATTGTGCACATTATTGTTAGGAGAGATTGGCATATGTAGTGATTGGACAGGTCTCATAGCAGTTGTCTTCATGTTGATGTGCGATCTATCGGCAGTTTAAGCATTGGTGGCTGCTGGGTCCGTAGCACTCCTTGCATGAGTCGGAGCATAAGTCGCAATGGCCGTAAATGTCCTCGTATTTGCCAGGGGGGCATCTGTCGACACAATGGGACTAGTCCATTGCATTATCGCTGTGGCAGGATAAGCATTGATACTAGGATGGACCAAAACAGGTTTCACACATTGGGTGGCAGTTCTGACATTAATCAATCCCATTTCCTCCAAGGCCAGACATGCGTATGAATTTACTCGAAGGGCATTCAGAAACACATTTTCTGTCGTATAAATAGAGGCCCACCATACATTTCGTGCATTGGTTGAATAATGTGCACAAGGCGCAGCTGGGTGGGCACTCTCTGCACTGCCAGGACCCAACATCCATAAAGAATCTGACCGGACATGTCGTGTGGCAATAACCTTGGTAGAGGTAAGTACCTGGACGACAAGATGTGCACTGATTCGCAGTGATGCAGGTTTTACAGACTGTGAGACAAGTGATACACAGTCCATTAGCATCTTTGTAGCTGTTCGCACAATTCTCCTGAACACACTCCCCTTCATAATTGAGCACAACAGTTAGGCCATTAAATGGTGAGGGGGAAGAGCATTATTTGCACTTGCCATTCGCTTCACATTTATTGCAGCCTAACTGACAAGGTAGACATTGTATGGAATCGGAATAGAATCTATCAGGGCAGGAGAGTTCGCACGAGGGGTTGGCCCCCAGGATCGAAACATAGCCATCTTCGCATTAATAGCATGTTCTATTCTGATAACAAGCTCGGCATTTGACTGGGCATTGTGTAATGCAAGTTGTTTCTTGGTTGTTTGCATTGAAGTATTTGGTGTATCCTTCAGGACATGAGAATAAGCATCCTTGGGCAATCAGGACTAATGGAGGATTTAAGGATATGCAGGCTATGCATGAGTTATTTGCGTGATACTCTGCGCAGAGGGGATCCTTCCATTGGCAAACCCCGTTCTGTATATATTTCACAGGAGAACAGTTAAGCACGCACTTGCCGTTATCTAAGTACGTATTGCTCACGCAGGTCTTGCAAACATCCTTATAACAAGATTGACAGTTCTCAGGACAGGAAATGCATGCTGCAAGGTCTGCGTGATAATAATGCTAGGCTGGGCAGCTAAGCTACTCCACACAAAGTCCATTGAGGAGAGACCACCCAATATAGCAGGCTTGACAAACACTCAGATCGAAGCAAATCTTGCAACTAGCACTACACTTTAAGCATTCCCTTGTTGAGAGATTGGGAAAATAAGAAACAGGGCATTTGAGTATACAAGCTGACTGATAGAGCCAATATCCTTCGGCACATGATTCACATGTAGTCCTCTTGCATGTTACACACTCATCTGGACATCTCTTGCATTCTCCAAGCATCTAAAAGTATCCGGAGAGACATTCATTCACGCAAAGATATCCCTGTAACACTAACGAGTTTTGGCAGCTCGCGCATTGGTTTGTATTTGTCCCAAAACAGCTCAAGCAACTCGTAGAGCAGGCGATATTCTTGCATCCTTCTATTGACATTGTTAAGTCTGTGCCATCACATATAATTTCACACTTCCCGTCGATCAAACGAAACTGAACAACTCCATTATTTGCTGGGCAGGATAAGCAGACTTTTGGGGATGTGCAAGTGACACAGTTTTAGGGGCATTTTGGACAGAACAAGCTGGCCATCTCGAGGTAAGTTCCTGATGGGCAACTCAGCACGCAAGTTCCCTAGAGTAGCAAGTACCCTGATCTGCAAGCTTGGCACAGGTCCTGTTAACAAGCTAAGCAGTTGGCTGGACACTGCACGCATTTATAATTCGACAGAACAATGGCCTCTTGATAGCCAGCCTCACAGAATTTCATACATTTTCTCTCATGCACGAACCGACCAATCACGCATTGTGTGCATCCATTGCTATCATCACATACCACGCAGCCAGGTATAGCTTCAGCGCAACTAATGCATCGGCTTTGCTCGGCTTTATAGAGCTCATTGGTCTTGCATTTTGGGATGCAATCGCCTTCATTTGTGAGAATCGCGACATCTGTATTGCAGACGCATTGGTTGGTTGAAGAGGACAGCTCGAACAGGTTCATGCATTGGCCGCAGTAGTTTTAGTCGCAAAGAAGACACCCAGTTGGACATGTCCCCAAAATTAGGATAATTTCACGCAGTCCAAAATAAGTATTGTAAGCGTTAGATGGAAGGGGTGTTACGAATGCATTGCTCGTCCTGAACCTGAGTTTGAGAGTTGAGCTCGTATGTGGGATACTTCTGTTGAAGAGTCCAAGGTTATCTTTAAAGTTGTTCAGCCCACAAAAGCTATATTTCCTTTGAGCCTCGTCAAAAGCATGTTAATACCGAAGAGGAGGATTCACAGTCGAGAATGCCCTCCAATCAGGGTTGTTATCAGTTTATATCTATATGATAAATTTATCCTCATTCCACTCGTCGATGGCTACAAACTGGGCCTTTATTTTGACATAGTGATGCCTCGGCAGCCCGAAGTATGTCCTCAAAATGACAGTATCATAGTCGAAGTAAAACTGGCCAAGGACCTTCTGCGAGAGACCAGAGCAAGTTGTTATCGTGAAATAGTTGTTGAAATTGTTGGTAATGATGTGGTTTGTGAGCCAAAACCCTTAGAGCTTTCTATTGGTGAAGTCTTCGGCTGTTAGATCGTGACTAAACACTATATGGTTCGTATCATTTTGAACCTTGATGCATCTGCCGTCTTTAAGAGTGTAGTGTTTCTCGCAGAATGTGCAGACTGTGGAACTGATGCACTATGAGCATTAGATTGGACAATAGTTGCAGAGGTTTATGGCTGTGTTCATGAAATAGCCGCGAGGGCATGAGCAGCTCGGCGATGCACTAAATGAAGAGTTTGAGAAAAAGTTACTATAGCACTTATCGCATTGGTTGGCTGTGCAACTTTCACAGAGCTGCGGACACGGGGCTCCATTCACAGCTCCCAAAGTGAGCAGTGTGAGCAATAATACTGCAAGCATATGCTGATTGTTACGTATATAATGTAATGATTATTTTATCAGATTCTCAGGAGGAAACATAATACAGGTTAGAAAATAAACTAAGCTGGATGCTAACAAAAGTCTATGAATGCGATATAACCCTGATAATCATGATGAAACTTGTGTCTCTGACCTGTTAGATCCTCCATTGATTGCCTCCAAATTTAGACTATCCCTTGGATGTTTGGAATTCCTGAGTTGTGTATGGATTTCATAGATGAAGTTTCTCCTGAAGGAGTTTGGTAAACCATTTGGACAATTTTGATCATACTGATACCGAGTAATGATGTTTATAGTGCAATTCAATCGACATATTTCTCTAACTTTGTATGAGTTAAATATTTTGATATGGAATTAATAATTGATTTGCGACGACTGTCCATCAGTTCATCACTAAGATTGAGCCTTGTTTGATGATCTACGCTTTTGCTGGGCGAATCTTTACTATTTTGAGTACTAATCTGTGATTTAGATTTGTGTTATATTTTGTATGTCGGATATGGGCCGAAATTGCAACTATCTTTTCATGCTTCAATGTTGTCGGTGATAGACTATATGGGTTTGCTCAATGTATAGTTTTATGGTAGATATATTTAATTCTTTGTCATGAGAATATTGCTTCCTCATGAGCTTTGTGGCTCTCCAATCTCCCTCTTGAATCTTCATTCTATACTTCTCAATCAGGACTTCAAAGAGGACACGGTTAAGAGCTTTGTCGATACTTTTGAACCTGAAGCTAGATGCCAGTAATTGCAATATGACCGATTAATGGGATACCAAGAATGGAATACCAATAATGGATACCAATAATGGATACCAATATATATTTTTACTCTTGTTTAATTATTGATCATGAGCAACCTCGAGATCATCCTCGACCCGATAGCCTTATTGGAGATGACCAACTATTTCTAGAGGAATATCAACAATAAATTATTTGGTGCAACCTTCGGCCTTTTGTACGGGCAGCAGGTCGAACTCAAGTACCATGTATCATTGTCTGCTTCTCTGGGCACCCACAACGAGAGCGAGGCTGAACTCATCAATCGGTAGGCTGAGTATGAGAGGCTCAGGCTAAAACGATCTAAGAGTACAGTCAACTTCTACGAGGAGTATACTCTGTTAGGAGCCTACATTCTGCGGCCCAGCCATAAATACTATTCGAAGGAGAGCCAAAGATAATAGGCAAAGCTCTTCAAACTCTCGGAAGAACTGATCAAAGCAGGAGCACCATATGCCCTAATTGTTGATTCACTGGTCTTGGAAGACCCAGTATTCTACATGAACTTGAAACCCTGCGAACACTCCACTGAAATCCAAAAGAATTAGAGATTGTGCCTCGACAGTATGTACAGCAACAACATCAGCGAACTCGCAGTTCTGAAGCACACCATCGACAAAAAAAAGACTGGAACACAAGTCTTCAACTAGAAGATCAAGAGACTTCTGCTGGTGGTGCAAAAAATAAAGAGTAAGGAGATCAACAACGAGGCCATGATGAAATTAGAGTAGCTACTCAATGACTACGATCGCATCAGTCACATCAGTGCAAAGAATAAGAGCAAGGCGATATAAGCAATGAACTACAGCATTGTGACAGGCATTGTCATTGACAGGCTGGTCAAGAGTTGATTGTTTATTGCATTCAAGTAATTAATTCCATGCATTGAGATGTTGATGCTTAATTCGCATCCAGGCAGTTTATACTATGTTGCACTTCCAATGGGTATTTATGATGTATAATTAAATAGCAGACTTAATTTAATTTGTTCACGCACTATCAATAAGTATATGATGCCTCATATAGCGACTAATTGGTAGATAGATCGTTGGATCCCAAATACTTTCCGAGTTGGGCTTCGGAGTTGGCTTTTGCGCGTGCCAACAGAGCTTCTTGGCCTGCAAGGATATTCTCGTCTTTACCACCCCATGCTTTAATGGAACTGTTTTGAAGGGCTCTCCCAAAAGAAAAACTCAAGAACCAAGGTCTTCTGATTTCAGTTATTTGATTCATCGCGTTCAAGTGCAGCGAAGCTTCTTATTCTGACTGTCCCCCTGATAAGAACTAAAGTAAAATATGTAGTTACTGTAATGCCGGTTAAAGCGGCAGGTACTGTCCTCGAGAGAGCTCGGACTGTTCTGTAAGCTTCTTATTTTATGTAGGATTCAGGTTTATTGGGGAAGAGAGATCCATAAGTGACCATGTTTGGCTTCAAAAGGCAGCCTTCGAGCAGAATTCTATTCTTTTGGAGGGCAGTGAAGACTGCACCCAAAACCTTCTCGGTTATTCTTTGGCACTCTTCTGCGGAGTGAGGCCCGTCCAGCAAGATTTCTGGTTCGACAATCGGCACAAGCCCATTTTACTGGCAAATGGCAGCATATCGAGCAAGAGACCACGCATTCTCCAAAATCGATGTTTCGGTTGGAAATCCTTCTCCGATCTTGAGCACTGCTCTCCACTTTGCAAATCGGCACCCGAGGGCATAGTATTCTTTAGCCATTGCAGGCAGCGAATCGAGGCCTTTCGTGTAGTTTTCATCACTGTCTGTATTCAAGATGCCGAGCCCCTTATCGACCTTGATTCCGGGAAGGATGCCGAGAGATCTGACATAAGTCAGGAAGTTGACTCCAGTTGAGGTTGACTGTTTGGCTGTCTCTTCTTGGAAGATGATGCCGGATATGTAGTTTTCAATTCCCTGAGTTGTGAGTAGCATTTCTCGATACTTTCTTCTGTTCTCAGCCGTGTTTTATAAGTTCAGAGGCTTGAATTTCTTGTCGACGGAGCCCGGAGACTCATCAGCAGCCAAGATGCCCTTCCCAGCGGTGCAGATCTTGTTTGCATTTTCAATGAGCTCCTTTGAGTAATCAGTCTTCTTCTCCATGGATATGTAAATTAATGGATACCGTCATAAATTAGCTGAATTAGAAATTGATGATTCTTTGTGTTTCGTGATATAAATGGTCCAAATACATATCAGATACAGGCAGATACAGGCAGATACAGGTATAGATACATATTCAGAAACAGATACAGATGCAGATTATACATCATCGAATTGGTTTGGCCTGCTGATCAGTTTTTGAAACTGCTCTATTCTTACTGGAGAACAATAGTAAATACAGCTGTTTCTTGACCTCAGCATCCGAAAATATTTACTCGATCAGATGCAGCTTTTATGCATTGCTCACTTCGTTTTCATTTACATATTTTTCAAATATCTTTTCGAGGAAGTTCGGGGTCAGAATTATGCTATTCAAGTATTATCGTTGAATTTATATGCGCCGCTTCAGTCTTTCCGAAGTGTGGGCCCTCGCCATTTATATTTTTTATTTCGTATACATTGTCTTTTGTTCGAGAAACTGCATCGAATCCGGGTGCATTTTTTGGTCAGGGAGGAGACCTCGAGAGAGTTTCTTCTCATCTTCTTGTATTTCCTTCATTGTGGGTATCGGACATTGATTCTTCTTGTTTTTCTCGATGATTTTAAGTTAAGCGATGTTGACAATTTTTTCGAGATCTTCCTCCAAGTAGCCCCTAATGGTATTGGCCCTCTTGATTTCCTTGAGCAAGTATCGTTTTTCTTGCATGATCTCATGCTCAAGCGAATTGTAAGAATTCCACTTGAGCTTGAGGGACTCGTGCAGTTTCGAAATTTACAATGATTTCTTTATTGACGCCGCACACTCCTTCTCTAATTATTTCTTTTGCGCATTGATCTTAAGCTCAATGATGTCATCGTTCCTGGTCTTAGTGATGCGATCAAACTCAAGCTTAGTGTTGGCCATTTCTTCCTTGTAAGAGATAAGATGCTTTTCTTAATTAGCCTTGGAGACTCTCATAAGCTTGGCATTGACCGCCAACAAAAATTAATCAATCTTCTTAAAATTCTCATATTGTTTCGCAATGTTCTCGTTGATTTGTTGTTGGAAGCTATGCACAGACATTTCGATATCGAACAATTTATATAGAAACCCATTCCTATTTATAAGCCATCATAATTAACACATACACTAACATTCGGATTGCACATATAATTCATATTAATTTCTTTAACTTATAGATTATTCTACAGTCCAATATGCATACACTATCTTGATATTACTATTAAACTTATGAGATGCATTGCAATAATAATTACGTTATACGCATAAACCAACAGCATGATAAATGGAATTAAAATTAGCGAAATATAGCAAATTAACCTTAATCAAACTAAGCATATGCAACGTCTCGAGAGGATACATAATGCGAGAAATAAGAAGTTTGAACTTAGTGACAGCTTCTTGCAAATGATCGAAATCAAAAGATATAACCACGTATATAAACCCATAAATGTAGGATAATTGGAAGTTGTACAGCACCAAGAGTACTTGTGATCTTAACGCAGGGAAATAGTTACAAATTTAGAAACAAAACGAAAAGATATATGATAAGTTAGTGGATTTGACTGTCCATTCCAGCCCCTATTCCTTCTCATCAGTAAGTTTTGACATACCTTTAGAGTCTAGAGAAGACTATGCAGCGGCACCATAACTCTAGGGTTTAGCAAATCCGCAAAATGAGAGTCATCGATGAGGAAAACCCTGAACTGGCAAAGAGGATCATGTAGAAAACCGGATAATTAAGTCATCTCCGGGATTTGTAGAATTTTAGGAAAAGCAGGCAGGTGGTGAAGAGATTATAGAAATTCAAAATCGTCGAAAGAATGGTGAAATTTCGATCGAAAACAGTCCCCAGTCGGAAGTGCAAAACGTAAGAGCAAACGGGCAATTCCCTAATTGCAAGTGTTTCGGCAGCATAAAACAGCCTGAAGTGAATGAATAAGGGGACAAAGCTGCAGATAGGGTAGCAGTTTGGAGCATATTGAGATATATTGAGATTAAATTGAAATAATAATTAATTAAAATAATTATAGCCATGAGCAAACCTGAGAAAAAATTTCATCAGAACTTCGGCATTGATTGCTCCAAGCCAGTTTAAGATAAAGTCTTCAATACCAACAACTTTGGGGAGTTCCTCAAGCAACGCATCAAAGTCGATGGCAAGCTCGGCAAATTAGGAGACAACATTAAGGTTTCCAACGACGAAAGAAAAGTCAATGTCGAGGCCACTGTCCCCTTCTCAAAAAGATACCTGAAATATTTGACAAAGAAATACCTGAAAAAGCACAGTCTTAAGGAGTTTTTGTATGTTGTCGCATCGAACAAAAGAGACTACCAAATCAGGTACTTCAACATCCAACAAGAAGGAGAAAATGAGGAATGATCGAGCCTTTTGTATCATCAAACCCACATTATCTATTGAACGACTGATTAAGCAATTGAGTGACTGAGTGACTGAATGAGTGAGTGTAGCTTCCAATATTGCATCGTATAATATTAATATCCAGCAGCATCACATTATACACTATATCGGTAAATATGGCATGAGTATCCAGCTATATATTATACAAAAATCATGCTTCTCGGGACTGCCCGAGCACCATTTCCTTCGGATATTCACTAGATTGATTTTAAACTATACTTGTATGGGTTTTTTAAATATTTGTTCAGCTTATCTAGGCACTCGTCATTAAGTTTTTCAAAATCAATGGTCAGGCTCTCCTCGTTTTACTCCAGTCCCTCCTCCTAGATCTCAATCAGGCTGATCACTTCTTCAAGTTATTTGCTCGAAAGCATGTTTATTTGATAAACTAACTGCTTCTTCTCTTCGAGGCTGTACTTCTTCACTCGAAGACTGTGGTTGCAGCTCTTTCGGCTTTAAAACGAATCGTTGGTGTGTGGTATTTTTTTGTTTCTGAATTAGACCTCCGAGAATTATTATTACTATGCCCGACTGATCGCCTTCTTACTTTTTTATCGAAAAATATGGCTGCTTTCGGCCTTGATCATAGCGTGATAGTATTACTCGAAATCCATCGCGAGGTTGAAATACTTGCTTTCACGAGGATTGAACTTGTAGCTGTTAAGGAATATTCGGTTAATATCAGCATGTATCTATGAAATGTGTTAGTATTTATTCTGCTTTATCTTTCTCTAGATGGCCTTCAGGTCCATCGGCTACTTTATGATGTCATGGTAGTTGGGGACCCCTTGCGCAATGGGATCGACGGGCACCCGGAAGGGCCAGGAAGACTTGTAGGATTTAAGCTTTTGGATCAGCCTCCAGAAGAATTATTTTTGTGTTTCAGTGAGCTGGTAGAGAGTTTCGAGAGACCCCGAGTGCTTGATTGATTCGGACTCTTTGTCCTTGATTTGGTCGTTGCTGCTGCGCTCCTTAGGATGTTTTTCCTAGTTTCGGGCCGCTGGAGCAATTTTGACTTTGGTGATAGATTTGCTGGAATTGCCTGGTGGCTAGACATTTTTTCTCTTGTTCTTGGGCTGGACTGCTTCCGCCCGTCTCAAACTCATTTATTATTATTGATATTTTTCAATTTCCTAATTTTTCACATATAATTTCAAGTCCTATACTTCTCCAGGGCCCTTCACATACTGCCTCGCAAGCTTTGTGGCTGTTTTCTTGCCCTGATTCGCTGTCCCACTCAATTTATTCTGTTTGACCAACGCATTCACAAAACTATTATTCTCACCTTCATCTATGCTCCCTATGCCTTATTTGTTCTTATCCTATTCGCTGCTCAGAGGGGTGAACAGATATCGTTTAGGCAGCATAATTGACAAAAACTATTTTTCTGCAGGGGTGAGATTAAAGTTCGAAGCAGGACGTTTTTTATATGATTTAGACATTCGCAAGGATAAATGAACAGTTTAATTTAATTTATGAACACCTTCATAATTAACTACTGATTATTCTTGAATCTCCAGCATTCTTATTAATACTCGAATATTGTCTCTCTTGCATATATTGCATTTCATCTCGTCTCTCTATTGGCATTCCTAGCTCTTGATAACATCTTCTAAATTTAATTCGATCTTGCACATTATAAAACCAATATATTTGATGTCTATGTATATATTGTGCCTCAATTTATTGGTCTAACAAGTCATTAGATGTAGATATATATAGATTAAATTCAGAATGTTAATGAAGTATAAAAAACATTCAGTAGAGTTTTGTTTTGTTAAGTTTGGGGTTGGGGTTGGGGTTGGGGTTGGGGTTGGGGTTGGGGTTGGGGTTGGGGTTGGGGTTGGGGTTGGGA
>NW_028282833.1:0-11018 GCF_059751285.1 Brachycentrus maculatus
TATTGATTTGAATGATGTTTATATTTAGTCTCAGTTATTTAAAGACTATTTAAAAATGCAAGTCGCTTTTATGGAATACAGCATGTATGTATTCATTTATCGATTTTACAATAGCTAATTGCAATACCAAAAAATTAAAACAGAACTTTAAATATTTAGGAATCAAACATTTCAATAATCTTCCTACATATATAAAAAAATATTTGCAAAAAGAAAAAGAATCTCGGTTGCCAAATTTTAAGTACCTGCATGGCATGGGCATGCTTTTATTTATCTAGTGTAAAATAGTAAACAAAATTAGAATAATCCCCGAACATAAGAGATAATTGGTCTAAAATAGACATTTTATTTTTTGACATCTCATCAAAGATGAAGAAGGATATGGAAGTCTGGACATTTACGGGGAGAAACCCAGATTTGTACACAAGTATTTGGACACACTTAATATGTTAATTAAACTTATTGTTGCGTTCATTTTCCAATAAATCCAAGATGCATTATCCAATTTAGTACCTACAATACGTATTGTACTAAATTGGTCAATGTCTTATTATTAACTTATTGCCGAATGAATGAACTGACTGACCGTCACACCGCTTCCTGAAGGAGCAGGCAGAGAGAATAATACACCACATCACTATCTTTTGAAAATAAACTTCGCATATCTTCACATGAATGCATCTCCTTATTCCCGCCTAGTATTCCGACTTTTGTCCTGGCTACTTTCAAGCATGTTAAATACTCGATCATGCCAAATTGTCCTCAGTTTTTACTGACACCTTTTTACCATATTTACAACATTTTGAGTGTGTCCATTTACTTGTTCACAAAATCTAGATTATCTCCAATTACAGGAGTTATTTTCATATTATTTTTGACATCTCATCAAAGATGAAGAAGAATATGGAAGTCCGGGCATTTACAGGGCTGACGACCGTCATAGGTTGGTTTAAGTGACAACCACACTGCTCAAATTCTTGGAAGTACTATATATATATATATATATATATATATATATATATATATATATATATATATATATATATATATATATATATATATATATATATATATATATATATATATATATATATATATATATATATATATATATATATATATATATATATATTAATATATGAACCAATTTAGAAACCTTGTTCTTGAATCACTAGAACTTCATTAGAGACATCTATTGGTGAGATGAAGAGAAGCTTTTTATTGAGCACAAACTCTTTTATTAGTATGTGAGGTCCGAATCCTGGATTATAATCACACACATGAGAAACGCCAGAAAATATCATTTTCATTTTTATTATTTAAGCTTATAATTTGACCAGATAATTTATTTACAACAATAACGTTGCTGTGAATAAAATAGACATTTTAAAATGGTATAATTATTGAAAACAACAAAAAAATTATGTTAAAATAATAAACAAAATGATTAGGATATATTTGATACTGTTTATTATCGTTAGAAATAGGTATTATTTTTAGAAATAAGTATATTTATTAATATATTCTATCGTTTGGAAAGGGTATTTATATTTATAATTTTTAAATCGAGCATAGATTTTTTCAGTCTACTAAGCTCTATTTTTATCAAAAAACACATAAAGATGAATATTGTGACAGTTGTTTCGCCTAGAAATGGCATATTCAAACGAATCTCGTTGAATTTCGATTCAATTTGATTTTGTTTGAAAATGCCATAAGTAGGCAAATCAATTGTCACAATATTAATTTTTGTGTGTTTTAAAAAAATATTAAATACAACTTAGCAGACTGAAAAAATCTGTATTTGATTTAAAAATTAATACACAATTTAAAATGGCGTTCTAAAAATTAAACGCCAAATCAATAAATAGGGTATATTTCTTACTGTATATTTCGTTGCGTTCTATCCTTTCTTCTAACCGGTTTTGCAATTCGAGCGGACTCTCTATGTGATAGAAGATGCTTGCTCCGAGCAAGAGATAAACCACGTGAAAGCAAAGCAGAGCAGACCATTGCTTCTTGGACATCATCTTGACGTATTTTTGTGATCACACGCACTGTACGAAATTCTCACTGGGACTTTTATCGACTAAAAGTTTGAGTGAATAATTTTTCAAAAGTTTTATTTTAAGTCAATAACTTTTCAATAGTTTTATTTTAAGGCAATAACTTTTTAATAGTTTTAATTTAAGTCAATAACTTTTCAATAGTTTTAATTTAAGTCAATAACTTTTCAATAGTTTTAATATAAGTCAATAACTTTTTATAGTTTTATTTTAAGGCAATAACTTTTCAATAGTTTTGATTTAAGTCAATAACTTTTCAATAGTTTTAGTTTGAGACTGTTAATACAGTTCTTAAGAAGTCAAAGTTTTGTTTATTGTTATTATTGGATTATATTTGATCACAATTCAGATTCTAAGATTTTAAAGATGATTCTGTTTTGTTATTGTCTATGAGCGATAGCGGTCATAAAACTAGCACATCACACGGCGATTGTTCAAGATTTCTCCCGTATGTTTGACGGGATAAAGCTTCCTTTTCTTGACTGGGAAGGTCCATTCGCAGCAGGAACATTATGAGAAAGTCGCGTGTGGATCTCCTCACGGTCGCCAGAGGACCGCCACCCCCGGATACGAACTCCCTCTTCACCGGCCCACAGACCATTCTCCCCCGGACATACGCATCAGAGAGATGGACACTGTCGGCTCACTGTATCCGCTGTCGACGACCGACTGAGGTGTTCACTCACGACTGCGTAATCTCCACGCAAAGTGCTGATAATGAATGTCAGCCTCGAAACACTTCTGATGTTTCCAAAGTGCCGACGTCACGTAAAAAGCGCCAAGTGAATGGTCAAACAAGGGAAACGAGACAGTTTTCAGGCCGTTACTGCTCCGCAGTGATGTTTGATTATCCCATTATGTTATCCCGGATTCTTTATTGGGAGATCACGACAGATTCGCCTCGAAACTTGATTAGAAATTTCGTCGAAGTTCGATATTGTTTCAGGATTCACGTGACTCGTTAAATAATCGCCAGCATCGATTTACAAAAAGTATTATTCGGAACGTAAAACTTGTTTGAATTAAATGCGAATGAATGTGTACTAGTATCTTGCCTGCGAATCGTTCGGTGACAGATTCAGTTATGTGTGCTGAACTCCCTTTTATACGATTTCGAAATAGCGCGATGCAAAAATAAGATAAAAAAATAACAATAGTAGGTACTTAAGAAAAACAGAAATAATAAAATAGAAAAAATGAGAGAAGAACTCAACTGGTTATTTTTAAAAAAAGAGACTAAAATTTAACATGTATGATGAAATTAATTTAATATGAATGTTTGAAGAATGAAAAGAGTCTGAAAGAATTTATATATATATATATATATATATATATATATATATATATATATATATATATATATATATATATATATATATATATATATATATATATATATATATATATATATATATATATATATATATGTATATATATATAAATAAATATATATAAATATATTATATATATTTATATTATGTAAATAATAGTTTATATTAGTGTAATATAAGCTAACTAAAGTATTAAAAATAAAAATAAAATAAAAATTGTCGGCCTCCGTGATGTAATAGTAAGCGTGTTTAGCTACCGTGCTGGAGATCCCGGGTTCGATTCTTAGAGGGGGGGGGGGTGAAAATAAATAAATGATTTTTATACTCTAATATTAATTTATATTACCCTGGAATGCTCGCAAGCGCTGAAATGAAGCGCAAGAGTGATCACCTAACCTTCATGTAAGTAACGATCAAAACAACACTATGTCAAAACAATGCAGTGCCCTATGCACCATTGGGTGCGATAAGGGTTAGAAGAACAGTAATTTGGAATTTCCTACATCCCTCGCATATATTTTCTACACAGGACCTACTATGCGCAGAGAGGTATGCGGGTTCGTAAAACAATGATTTTTTTAAGGTTTTTTATTTAATAAAATTAAAATAAAATAAGCAATAATTAATTTTACTCACCAATAACCTAAATTGATTTCATTCAAGTAAACCTATCCTATCCACCATATTTTCATTATTATTTAAGTGTAGTTTTTTTTAAAGGAAAGTATGCAAAGCTGAGATAATCATTATCGATAAAATTAAGAAAGGTGTGTTGACATGGCTTAGGCATGTGAATCGAATGAGTAAAGAAAGAACTAAAAAATAAATTTATGAGGCGAATGTGGTTGGTAGTAGAAGCAGTCCTCTGCTTCTACTACCAAAGATGGAAGAAAACTTGGCATGATCAACCATTTCAAATACTTGGACGTGGTCGGGTCAGGAGTCGGAATAATCAGCGGGTATGTATGAGGAGATGTATGTATGTGGCGAAGATTGTTTGCAAAGACAGATTGGAGGGGCGTTCTATCCTCTCTGCCTACGACTGCGGAGAGGCAGCGAGATAGTTAGTCGGTTATTTTTTATTTTACATTTTTTACACCCGTATCTTGTGGGACGATATCTACCGTGTAAATGCAGAGTTCAGCGTATGAGTAAATTGTGATATTTTGTGTATGTAGTTCCGAGTCGATTCACAATAGGACACCGCATTGTGATTCGCGATTAATGAGATTGATTTACCGATTGATTCTCGCTTCACAATCGATACCGGGCTACCGCCGGCGGACCTCTACAGACTGTTCAGGAAGTGTCCCCAAATCGGATCTGAACGGACACTTTTAAAGACCATCCGCCTTTAAAAGGATAACAGCTATAAGGTCATGAATACGAATCATGCTTCACAGCATAAAGCATTAAGGCCAAGTATTTGTAAAATTCCGTAAGTATTTGTCCGCCTCCGTAGTGTAATGGTCAGCACGCTCGGCTACCGTTCTGGAGGTCCCGGGTTCGATTCCCAAGGGGGGGTAAAATGTATATTAGTGATTTTTTCACAGTATTATTTATTTTATATTACCATGGACTGGTACCTGAAGCAGAAGGCTGATCACCTTTCCTTCGTGTGTAAACGATCAAGATAACACTGCGTTTATATGACACAGTGCCCTATGCACCATTGGGGTGCGGATAAGGGTTTATTATTATTATTATTATTTGTAAAATTACAACTTTATTTTCTCTAAATTCAGGTAACATTTTACGTGAATGATTCGTTTCTTAAATCGTCGTTTTTGCACTGAAAAAATTTTTTTTTTCGAAATAATAATATGGTTTTGAAAAGAAAAGAGTTATTAAAAAAGGTATAGAAAAAAATATATATATATATTCTAAAAAACGAAAAAAAAATACAAAATAATTTTTTTAAAAACTCGAGAAAGGACACGTCGAGCCCTGAGCGCGGCTCTGCGCATTCTGATTTGAACGCTTGAGATCTGGGCCTTAAGGGGATACTCGCAAGCACAGAATTCATTCCATCGGAGGCCACCGGAAATGTCAGCTCACGATATTTTTTTTTAAGAAAGTGTAAGTATTGGATTTTTCTTGTTTTTTAGAATTTATACAGAAAAAATATTTTTATATATATTTTTAATATTCCTCACCTTTCAATAACTGTTTTCTTTTCAAAACCACTATTATTTTAAAGAATATTTTTTTTCAATACAAAAACGGTGTTTTTTTTTAATTGATTTTTTTATTTATTTTTGTTTGTTTGTTAGAATGTATGCACATAGAAAAAATATTTGTATATATTTTTTAAACTCCTTACCTTTCATTAACCATTTTTTTCAATAGCGTATAATTATTTTGAAGAAAAGAATTTTTTCAATACAAAAACGGTGATGTATGAAAAAAATCAATTAAGTACATAAAATGTATCTGGGTTTTGAATAAAATTAAGTTGTGACTTATCGAATACTGTGCCTTAAAGGATTCAGCCGATAACAGTCACAAGGTACGAGTTATGCTTCACAAAATAATGCATTAATATCCTTCATAGCTGTTTTGCTAAAATCGTTAGGTTTTATTGACTTATTATGCAAATAAGTGAACAAATTTAATAAAATGAATGATGGATGCCTTCGCTCGTACCAGCGGTACAACGTGACGTGTCGCTATAGTCGCATAAATTATTTATTTCAAAGAGATAGTGATAAAATAAGATGAATGATCAATGCATGCGCTTCCTTGTTTCGTTCTTAGCGTCTTAAAATAATAATGCTGCATGCACTTTGAAGAAAATTAGCGTGCAATTATTTTTTTCTTGAAATCATTGTTTTCAACTGAATTGTATTCTAATGATGTAGCGTTTTACAGATTGGGCTAAAATACCGTTCGATAATTTTAGAAGTTAGTCATCGAATGTCATATAACTGTTATTTTGTCTTCTTTCAATCATTGCAATGGGGATTTATAAAAGTTACAATATCCATAGGCAGTGGATGGAATTAAAAATTTTCAAGAACCGGTTCGCCCTTTAGGTAGTACCCCTACCCCTACCATTAAAAATAGTTTTTACATTCAATACTTTATTTGTTTTTTATTCTGCACATAAATAAATAGAACATTCACATAACAACTGAGAATTTTCCAATTATAATAGTAGGTACAGATTTAAAGGCCAATTAAAAGTAATGTAACAATGTTGTAGAAATTAAATCATAATATACATATCGCTCACTCCTTCCAAGAATCAAAAATCGTCAATTTTTCAGTTGTGCATATTTTCGGAATGCATGAAAAAGAAAATGTAATATATCCCAGTAAAAGAGTCATATTTTTAACTTAATATTTACCCGCTACAGGGCAGAAAATTTTGTTTTTACATTTTGAATAAAAGGTTTTTTTTTTAATAAACTAAATATTTATCAAATGGAGAAAAAACCTTCAGAGTTTACATAAAAAGATCTGTTGTACACAGTAGTTGCGAGCAGTAAGAGAGAGTGAAACACAACGTTTAAATTTATCCATTATAACATGGAGAAGAAATGCTGAGAAAGTACAGATTTCAAGGAGGATAACAATGTATTAAATAAATCTATACTTTCAAAAGCATTGGCTAACATGTGAAGCCGCGGAACCGGAGAGAACATGGCATAGTTTGCATTATGTACAAATACTGCGAATACAGATTTTTGCCTAGTACCTCTTTGGCGCACGATAAGCTTTATTTGGTTTAGGAGATCAGGGCTGTCCAAAAAATTGTTGAGAATTTTATATAACAGAACCAGATCAGTAATTACCCTTCTATCACTAAGATTTATCATGTATTAATTAAATACTGGTAAAATAAATATGGAACAAAGGCAAATTAAAGGAATGGGATCAAGAGTTATTTTTATGAAAACTGTAAAATGTTTATATTCTTAATTTTTCTTTTTTTTCTGTGTATTAGGTTAAAATCGTTAACAACAATAAAAATGTATTAAAAAACAACTCCACCGACAAGAAACACAAGGTGGCTTGGTGGATCTCTGCAAAAAAAATTGTTCTAAATATGTTAAATTGTGATTTATTTAAATGTATACAATTTATGTTAATAAAGAAAAGAAATAATAAATAAATCAAAAATCAAAAATTTGAAACCATAGAAGAAAAGGTGATATAAGGAAAGAATGCGAAGCTGAGATAAGCACTATTGATAAAATTAAGAAAGGTGATGAGATGATTTAAGGGTGTGAATCGAATGTATGAAAGAAGAATTCCTTCCCCTTCCCCTTACTTTCCACTCTCCTTATTTATAGAACAATTTTATATTTTATATTTAAGTTATTATACAGACCTGAATGATGGAAGTTTAACTTCTGAAACATGTAGTCTATGATAAAACTCAAGTGGTAAAAAACAAGTGTTTTCTTTAATCATTATGAAAGAAGAACAGAAAAACAAATTTAAAAGGCAAATGCACATTAGTTGAAATATGGTAAAAAAGAACAAGGTTTCTAAATTGGTTCATATATATAGAACTTCCAAGAATTTGAGTAGTGTGGTTGTCAATAATAGGTAGAATTGGTGAATGTTACACGTGTGTAAAGTGCCTATGACGGTCGTCAACCCCGTAAATGCCCAGACTTCCATATTCTTCTTCATCTTTGATGAGATGTCAAAAATAATATGAAAATAACTCCTGTAATTGGAGATAATCCAGATTTTGTGAACAAGTAAATTGGACACACTCAAAATGTTGTAAATATGGTAAAAAAGTGTGAGTAAAAACTGAAGAAAATTTGGCATGATCGAGTATTTAACATGCTTGAAAGTAATAATAATAAACCCTTATCCGCACCCAATGGTGCATAGGACACTGCGTCATATAAACGCAGTGTTATTTTGATCGTTTACACATGAAGGACAGGTGATCAGCCCTCCGCTTCAGGTACCAGTGAAGGGTAATATTAAATAAATATTACAGTGAAAAAATCACTTATATTTATTTAACCCCCCTTGGGAATTAAACCCGGGACCTCCAGAACGGTAGCCGGGCGTGCTGACCATTACACTGCGGATGCGGACAAAGTAGCCAGGACAAAAGTCGGAATACTAGGCGGCTATAAGGAGCTGCATTCATGTGAAGATATGCAAAGTTTATTTTCAAAAGACAGTGATGTGGTGTATTATTTTCTCTGTCTGCTCCTTTAGGGAAGCGGCGTGACGCTCAGTCAGTTCATTCATTCGGCAATAAGTTAATAATAAGACATTGACCAATTTAGTACAATACGTATTGTATGTACTAAATTGGATAATGCATCTTGGATTTATTGGAAGATGAACGCAACAATAAGTCTAATCAACTTATTAAGTGTGTCCAAATACTTGTGCACAAATCTGGGTTACTCCACTTTATTATAGCTATTTCACATTTGACAAAAAAAATAGTTGTGTGGTTAACTGTGGTACCCAAGGCTGGTTTAAGTAATCACTTTACACACGTGTAACATTCACCAATTCTACCCGTAATTGACAACCACACTATTCAAATTCTTGTAACTTCTAGATGATTGATTAAAATTGGACATTATCCAGATTTGCGAACAAATATTTGGACACAATCAAAACGTTCGGAATTCTAACATTTTTATAAAATACAATATGCCGTCCAATTTGATTCGTAAAATGTCCATTTGGTTTGTAAAACATCCCATTTGATTTGTAATTTGTCCAATTTGATTTGTGAGGCGTCCAATTTGGTTTGTAAAACATCCAATTTGATTTGTAATTCATCCAATATGATTAATAAAACGTCCAATTTGATTTGTGAGCCGTCCAATTTGGTTTGTAAACGTCCAATTTGATTTGTAAGCGTTCAATTTGGTTTATAAAACTTCGACGTATAATACTGGAAAATAATTTTCGCTTAGTTCATAATCCGTCCGCCTCCGTAGTGTAATGGTCAGCACGCTCTGCTATCGTTCTGTAGGTCCCGGGTTCGATTCCCAAGGGAGGTAAAATAAATATAGGTGATTTTTTCACTGTTGTATTTATTCAATATTACCCTGGACTGGTACCTGAAGCGTAGGGCTGATCACCTTTCCTTCATGCGTAAACGATCAAGATAACATTGCGTTTATATGACGCAGTGCCCTATGCACCATTGGGGTGCGTATAACTTTTTTTATTTTATTATTAGTTCATAAAGTAAAATTGCTTTGCAAGAGAAGGTCTGTGAGGAAGCCTAGATGCTTCTGTATCAGATCTGGGAATGCGGTTGGGAGAACTTTTAATAAACCTTGATATTGTAAAAGAGTTCTCTGTCCTGTCCATCTATTTTGAGAACTTTCTCATTTGTGAAAATATTCAAGCATAAATTTTCTTATCACAAAATTACGGTAAATATAATGCTGATGTACAACATTTTGAGTGTGTCCAAATACTTGTTCACAAAATCTGGATTATATCCAATTACAGGAGTTATTTTCTATGTTTTTTGACATCTCATCAAAGATAAGGAAGAATATGGAAGTCCCGTAAATGCCCAGACTTCCATATTCTTCTTCATCTTTGATGAGATGTGAAAAAATAATATAATATTGATGCGCCCGAATTTGGCAATCAGCGAAGCTACGAATAAATTTCCATTTTAATTACATACCCACGGTATCCATAGGGTTGCTTGCTTTATAGGATTGATGCAGTATTACATTGATGGAAAATTTTACGATGGTGCGATGATCTTACGAATAAACAAAACTAATATCGAAAGAAAGAAGAACATTTGTAAGGAAAAGAAATATTTGTATCTAACTAACTACCTAACCATCACGCCGCTTCTCCGCAGGGATAGGCAGAGAGAATCAAACGCCACACCACTCTGTCTTTGCAAACATTCTTCGACTCTTCCACATTCATGCATCTCCTTAAACATACCCGACGATTATTGCGACTCCTGGCCCGGCTGCTTTCAAGTATTTGACATTCTTGATTGTGCCAAGTTTTCCTCGGTCTTCCTCTGCTTATTTTTCCAACTACATTCGCCTCATAAATTTGTTTAACCGTTCTTTCTTCACTCATACGTTCTACATGTCCAAACCATCTCAACACACCTTTCTTAATTTTATCGATAACGCCTTGCATTCTTTCGTTTTGCCACACATTCGTCTGAGGAATCGCACATTTGGATCAAGATTAAAAATTCTGGGCATTTACAGGGTTTACGGCTTGTTTAGGGTTAGAAAAAGAAGAAAGATCAGTTTAATTTACTTTATTTAAAAAAAGTCAATCCTGATGTATTTTAAAATACAAGTGTAGTACCATTACTTGAAAATACAAGATAATACAATCTTAACTTAGTCTTAATCTTGAACTTCTCTCTTCAAATAGATATTTCCTATTTCATTTTGTATTAAATTATTACACGCGAATAATATAAACAAGGTATTTGTAATAAACACGCAATAACGTGTTGCTAAGTGTTACACAAACAAAAACAATTGTAATAAAGATTATCATTATATAAATCTATTTCTTAGGAAATAATTACTTGGAAAAGAAAACTTAATAAAATGAAAAAAATATTGTATTCAAACATTAGAAAGAAACTCATTACGACGTAGCTAAGCGAAAATTCATA
>NW_028282834.1:0-19792 GCF_059751285.1 Brachycentrus maculatus
TGTCTTGTGAAAAAAACTTAATTTTTAATTTTAGTTCATAAAGTATAATTTTTTTTTGTAAACACAAGTGTTTTTTTTGAAAAGGACAAAATGGGAAAAAGTAAAGACATTTCTGAGGAAAAAAAGTCTAGTGTTATAGTGCTACTGAAATTAGGAATACTATCTAATAGAGAAATTTCAAAAAAAGAAAACGTTTCTCGTCAAACAGTGGACAAAATTTCAAAATCAATAAAAAATCAGTCACCCGCCACCAGCAATCAGCGAAAGAACTGTCGTAAGATTAGAAAAACAACACCGAGGACTGATCAAAAAATCGTTCAAAGTGCCTTAGAAAACCGAAGTGCATCAGCAAAAACATTAAAAATAAAATTGGAAGAAGAGGGTATAAATATATCGGTATCAACACTGAGGCGACGTCTTTACGAAGTAAATCTGAAATGCAGGCGCCCTGTAAAAGTACCAAAATTGACACCACGAATGAAAGCGGATCGATTAAAATGGGCCAGGCTACATCGAAATTACTCGGTAGATGATTGGAAAAAGGTATTTATTTAAATTGAATTTTCAACATATCATTTTAGTCAATAAACTTATATATTTGAATTAAACTTAAATTTTCATTATTTTTCAGGTCATCTTTAGTGATGAGTGCCGGTTAGAAGCCGTGACAGAGAGCCGTCGATTCGTCAGGAGAACACCAATGGAACGTTACAATGAGGCCTGTGTGGTTAAAGTTATCAAACACCCCCCTGCAACAATGATATGGTCATGTATTATTAACAATTTACCTGGGCCGTTGTTTTTCGTGGAAGGAACAATGAACCAAAATTCCTATAAGCAGGTCCTCGAACGAATTTTATTGCCCTTCTACCATACACTCGACCCAACAGAAGGTCCATACACCTTCATGCAGGATGGGGCACCTTGCCACCGGGCTAAATCAATAATAAAAATTTTGTCTAACAAAAATCTGCCTTTGCTCCCCTGGCCTGGAAATTCTCCGGACCTTAATCCTATAGAAAACGTATGGAGCATGTTAAAAAATAAGGTATACTCATTCTCAAATCCGACAGTAGACTGTCTAAAAAAAAAATTCAAAAAATTAGGTCAGAAGACGAAGAAATAAAAAACACGATAAAACAGTGCATTTTAAGTATGCCAAAAAGAATTGAGGCACTTATTACTGCCAAAGGTGGAAATAATAAATACTAACTATATTTATATGAAAATATATGCATAATTTAAGCGTAATAAAGTGTTCTTGTGTAAATAAAATTCAATGTTGTTTTATTCAAGGTTTTCTCTGAGTTATTCCTGTTTGAATTGAGAAATTGCGCGAAATTCTGCGTGGCCCTAATTCATTGAGTAGATACTGTAGATTTTTTAGGAGATCGTTTTTAAAGTTTAAAAATATAACACAATGCATTAAAAATAAATATCAAGCCACTTATTGCAGTTTTTACTGTGCAACAGATCTTTTTAGGTAAAGCCTGAAGGTTTTTTCTCCATTTGAAAAATATTTTGTATATTTAAAAAAATAATTAAATAAAACTTTTTTTTTCAAAATGCAAAAACAACACTTTCTGCCCTGTAGCAGGCAAATATTAAGTGAAAACTTGGATGTAGTACATTTTCTGGGCATTCCGAAAACATGGACAACTGAAAATTGATGTTTTTTTTTTATAAATGACGTTGTTGAAAGGAGTGAGTGATATATTTTTAAAAAATGTGCATGGAAAAACGTATATCTTCTAGCGCGGCCGGTCGCGTTCTGAATTTGAACGTACGAGATCTCAGCCTTAACAAAATACTTAAACACGATACTTGGAGTTATTTTTAAACTTTATATGTAAAGAATAATCACCGTTTCAGTCGATGAATTTCTGTGAATTTCCATTTTACAATCTAAGCGTTTTATTCTGGAATTCACTAGTAAACTCATCTGGTCGCAGTAGAGCATAAACGTTAAGTCATGATCGCCTCTCGTAACCTCACGATTTAAATGTATAGATGCCACCATACTTCTTGTGACTTGTACAGTATAATACAGGGCTGCCCAAAGCGTCGACCGCGGTCACTAACTATTGTGTTATCATTCCTAGTCGGACGTCTGTCTGACATGTACAGTGGGAAAAGCTTGCGAAGAGTGTTAAAAAAATGGTTATAATTTTTTTAATATACTTAATTACAAAAGTTTAAAAAAAAATTAATCCATTTTCTAGACATTTCTTCTTTACAATCATAAGATTAATATGTTCTCTTTAATACAGAGACTAAGCCCTTGTGCTTGGAGAGGGACTGACACTTTGTTACACTAATTTATTGTTTGTTTGTGGTTGATATACATAATTGTGTTTTTTCTATTTTTTTTATGCAATGTCATGTTTGCAGCGCGTCCTCCGATATATCTTTTGTCCATGTCCATATGGTACCAGTGACCCAGTCTGATGACGTTGGTAACGACGAAACGCGGTCACTGGTCAAATAAAATATTTTTGGAAAAAACTATAAATAATTTTTATTTAATTATAGTTGGTATGTATTAATACTAACATTGTTCGCATTAATCACTTTTTTTTTCATTTATTGATTTGGTAGTCATTTTGTGGTATAATGTTAAATTTCTCCATTAAATCCATATTAAATTTAAACCCCACTTGGTAAATAACAATATTTCTTAAAATGTTTTGTGACGCGTGTTTCACGATCATTTTTGGTGTATGAAAATGATGTGGAATGCATCGAAATACGTATCGTAATAGATTTCAAGAAATAGAGGCATTTCTCAAGTAAAACTTAAATTTAAAATAAATTAGTTTGAGCTACTTTATTTCCATTTAATCCAGGTAACATTTAACGTGATTGAATTTTTGCTTAATACACCGTCTGTATATTAAAAAAAGTTTTTCTTGGAAAAAAGGGACATTGAAAGGTAAGGTGTTAAAAAAAATCATCATACTTATACTATTAAAAAAGTTCGAAATATGTATTTTTTTAAAAATGTTGCTTTTGGAATTGGATGTGTGCGAGTTCACCCTTAAAAGGAGCACTGTCCGCTTATTTCAATTGTTTTTTTTAAAAAATCATTTGCCTATCTATGTCTACATAAGATATTGGTAGACTGTCGCTTATAAAATATAAAAAAATGTCGACTTTTTGTCAAAAGCTTGGCCACCCCTGGTGTAATAGAAAATATTGCATCACGAGTTACCTATTCACTTCCGAGTGGTTTCATTGTTCGGAATTATTCATCTCTTTCTCTCGGAATCTTTTCGTGTTACTCTTACATCTCGCGTCTCATACAACTCACTAACCGAGTATAAATCTATAACCCCTTAAGATCATTTTTCTTTTTTATTTTTATTGACATCTCAACATAGATGAAGAAAAATATAGAAGTCTGGGTTTTAAACCAGCCTATGACGATCGTTAGCCCTGTAAATGGAACATTTATTTTATTTTATCTATTTCTTTAATTTAGCTTAAATTACATTATATATACATATATATATATATATATATATATATATATATATATATATATATATATATATATATATATATATATATTATATATATATATATATATATATATATATATATATATATATATATATATATATATATATATATATATATATATTTATATATATATATATATATATATATATATATATATATATATATATATATATATATATATATATATATATTTATAAAATATATATATATATATATATATATATATATATATATATATATATATATATATATATATATATATATATATATATATATATATATATATATATATATAAATATATAAACATCTTCTTACAGTAAACAAAACATTTATTTTTAAATTCTGAGATGTCAAAAATATTTTATATAATTTAAAGTACTTTGAAGTACTTTATTTTCTCGATATCCAGGTAACTTTTTGTGTAATTGATTTGTTTCTTCTTCTTCAAACGCCGTTTATTCATTGAAAAAGTAAGTTTTTCTTCGCAATAATTATATGGACAAGAAAAGAAAAGAGCTATTAAAAAAAAATTAAAATTTCATGAAAATATTTTTTCTAAAAATATTTAAGTTTATTTTGAGAAACGAAACAAATATCCAAAATACATTTATTGAAAAAATTGAGCGTGAGCACACGACCAGCCCTAAGCGTGGCTGAACGCATTCTGATTTGAACGCTCAAGATCTAAGCCTTAACCAAGCCTATGACGGTCGTTAACCGTGTAAAAGTCCAGATTTTCTTGTTCTTCTTCATCTATGTTGAGATATAAATTTTTAAAAAAGGGTTTAAAGAAAATTATGTTACGATTTATCGTATATTGGGCCTTAAATGGTATTACAGATTCATTGGTTGAACTGTTTACATCTATATTTGTGTTTAGAAAGTTTTAGCCTGGGTAAGTTGATTCTCTGTGTCTTTTGTATTTCCCGTTTGGTTCTTTGTTATCTGGTATATTTCGTAATATTTTTGAATGTCAATACAAATGTATTATGGCACGACCGAGTATTCATAATTATATTTAATAACGCTCGAGAATTATTTTGAACGTTACGGAAAATACTTTTAAAATTGTGTACAAGAATTACACACTGGCGACTGTTTATTTGATTAAAGTTTATTCAACTAACTAACTAAGCATCACGCCGTTTCCCCGCAGGGATAGGCAGAGAGAATAGAACGCCACGTCTGTTTTTGTACACAATTCCAGATTCATATATCACTCCTTTGAAAAAACTTGATTTTTCAGGAGAACGTTTTTAAAGTTTTAATATATAATACAATGTATTGAAAATAAATATCAAGCCACTTATTGAACTTTTTACTGTGCAACAGATCTTTTTAGGTAAAACCTGAAGGTTTTTTCTCCATTTGAAAAATATTTAGTATATTTGAAAAAATAATTAAACAATACCTTTTTAAATATACTAAATATTTTAGTATATTTAAAAAAAAATGTTCTTGAAAGGAATGAGCGATATCTTCTCATATATACCCGCGGATTATTCTCTCCTGGCCTGACCACTTCCAATTGTTTGTAATACTTGTAGATGCCAAATTTTTCTAGGGTTTCCTCTGTTTCTATTACCGACCGCATTCGGCTCATACATTAGTTAAACTTTCCTTTCTTCACTTATTCGATTCACATGTCCTAACCATCTCAACACACCTTTCTAAATTTAATCGATAATTTCTTGAATGTTTTTCGCAGATACTTTGTGGCACATTTTATAAACTTTATAAAATAAAACAACAATAAACAACAACATTTAGAAGTTTTTTTTCCCGTTTTTTAAAATCATATTTTTAAAATCATATTTTCATATGATGAACGGAGTGCGTGGAAGTTTTTGGTATCGTAAGGGAAGGATAATTTACTATAACTTAACTATGAGTATTTCAATGTTTTAGAATTTAGTACATAAACTCTGATGATGACAACGTTCTTGTCGAAACCGGTTGGTTAAAGTGTACCATAAAAAGTGGTTAAAAAAAGTTGTTTTATTTTATAAAGTTTAATCGATAATGCTTATCTCAGTCTTGCATTCTTTCCTTATATCGCTATTCGAATATCAATCAAAGGTTTTTTTGCCGGACATTTTTCTAATAGATCGCATGAAATAAAAGTGGTCAAATATGGGAATGGCACTTCAAAAATGTAAAACAACCCTCTTGCTAATAATCTGAACTAAAAATAATAATAAAAAACACGAGTGGTCATTGTTTGCGTCGCAATGACTAAAACTGCTTCATGTTACATATTGGGTACAGCTGCGGGGTCATGTTGCACATTTGCCACATACGGCGAGACAGGGTTAACTAATGTTATCAGCAAAACGTGCAAAGTCGGTGAAATATTTGTGTTTAAGTACTGATACTAGTTTCTTGAATGTTTTTCGCAGATACTTTGTGGCACATTTTATGAACTTAAATTTAAGTAATAGTCCTATATTTGATATTTTTCCAATTTCTGTTCCTAGAAACAAAATTCCGCACAGTAGGTTTTTTTGTGTATGTTCCACTTTACGTATGCGTGCGCGGCTTCATACTGTTTTTTGGGTGATCCCATTAGTTGATATTTGGAGTTGCTACGAAATGCACAATAACATTAAGGATTTAGTTTTTGGTAAGGGAATGTAATTAACTATAAGTACTTTAATATTTTTAATGTTTTAGAATTTAATAAACCCTGATGATGACAAGGTTCTTGTCGAAACCGGTAGGTTAAAGTGTACTAATAATAAAAAAGTGGTTAAAACATAGTTGTTAAATTATATAAAGTTTATAAAATATGCCACATCTGTATCTGCGAAAAACATTGAAAAGAGAAAAAACTGAAAACTTATACCAGCCTATGATGGTAGTAAGCCCCGTTAATACCCAGACTTCCGTCTTCTTCTTCATCTAAGTTGAGATATCAAAAAACATTTTGAAAAAAAAATGAATTCGTACTGTTTAAACTGAATCCTTTTTCACTTGAATTCCTTCTCCTGCAATCCCATTGCTTGCATTGATTTTTGTTTAGTTTTAAACAATACGAATTCAAACCCGATACAAGAAAAACACAACTACAAATCCTCGGAGAGAGTTTCAAGAAAATAAATGGAAAAAAAAGTCTTTATACCTTTACGTATTGTAAAAATAAAGCAAAACAAAACGTGGCAATCGACTCAGAACAATTTATTGCTAGGTTTTTCCCTTAGGTTCAGTAGGATAATCTTTCTCGATAGTCGAGTTATATCGATACAATAAAAAGGTCAGCGGCCATATTTCTTGTGACCCTTTTTCCAATATGTAAAACACACACACACACTCCAAAGAATCCGATACATTCACACATAATAAACGGAAGTTTTGTTATAAAAAATTGTTCACAGTTATTTTACCTCTAGTAGCTTTTTTTTTCTTAATTATTTACACTGCCAAATAAATGATAAAAAAAAAACTAGAGTTAAAATAACTGTGAACAGACGTACAAACAACAATATGACTGTTACATCAAAACTTGACGTGATACAAGCTTGTCACCATATAGACTTTGAATAAGAACGATTAACTTAGTCCATATCAGTACCATCAGGTACCATCACGCTGTTTCCCCGCAGGGGTGGGCAGAAAGGATGGAATGCCAAAATCTTCTGTCGTGACATACACTCCTCGCCTCCTTCTCATCCGTACATCTGGTCATACATGCCCTCCGATTACGCAGACTTTTGATACCAATATATTTTAGGTTTTGATTGATCCTATCGTGCCACGTATTTTTCAGTTCCTCGTTCTGTTTTCCCGTTTAATTTGACATACTCAACCTATAAAGGATTGTGTATGACTCGTTTTGTGTTTATAACAGCCGATATAATCAATATTTTCATTCACCATTTTCTTGCAAAATTCGCCTTCGAAAAAACTTGTTTTCGTAAGTTGGTAACGAATGACGTCATAGAAACGAATCCACACTACTACTATTACAGCTCTATAATGCAGATGCATAAAGGGATAACACACACACCGCATAACACACCCGATGACGTAAAATTTGATGACGTATGGCGGTGTCCGTTTTTCGTTTTATTAAAATATCTAATGTTTAAACCATAATATTTCCGTTACTTCTATACAGATTTCAATGTGAATTCTACCGATGGTGTTTTGATTTTTCATATTAATTTATTAGCCAATAATAACACATGATTGACAACCACACTACTCAAAATTTTAAAACATCTGTGGAAAATTTCTGCTCATCAGAGATAAAATTTGACAAAAAAAATCGACCAATCAGAAGACAGTAGTTTATAGATTAAAAATCGATCATAACCGGATCTGAATTTTTTACCGCCAAATTTTGAATCTGCATTCCGATGTATAATCTATAGTAGTCGGACAACACGTTACATACATAGGTGATCCCTATTATTGCGTTACTGCTCTCGCACGCACTCGCGACATTGGTTAGAGAGGGATGGCACAATTATTATTGTTACACCTTTAGTCAGTATTCATGACGTAACGCATTCTTAGTATTCTTTATTCAAATTGTCGGTCAATATTATAAGGCGATCTGTCATTATTATACTTGACAGTTAGGAATTCGACGAATTTTGTTTTGATATGACATTGGTTTGTGTTTTTATTTAGGTCTTTTATAGGAATACGACATGTCGTTGGTTGGTTTAAGTGGTCACTTTATATGTACTGTGTGATATTCACCATTCCACCTGGATATATTAAATTTAAATCTCCAGATTTCTGTATTCTTATCACAATAATAAAAAAATATATAAGTTCTTAAGTGTTTTTTTTTCACTTATAATATTTAATATTTATTCAATATTACCCTGGACTGGTTACCTGAAGCGGAGGGCTGATCACCATTCCTTCATGTGTTACTGATCAAGAAAATACTGGGTTTATATGATGTAGTGCCCTATGCACCATTGGGAGCGGATAAGGGTTAAAAGAAGAAGATTTGAATAAAAATAACGAATCTAACCGCTTCTTCATAAAGAAGCGGTTAGCTTCGAAACAGGTAGACATTATAAATAAATTATAATAAAATATTAATAGTAATTTTAAAACAAAGTTACATTTTAATTATAAAAAATCTTAAGTTAAGACGCCTATAATATATATTTTTTTAAACATCCTTATTTCTTTTGTGATTGTCATATCCCTTAGCTGTAGTGTCCATGTTACATTCCTTGTTAATTTTCCCAACGCATTTATCTTACCCACATTCTTCTGTGATATCCTCATTTTGTGATACACTAATGTCTTTTTACACACATCCTTGTAATCATCGCCATAACACAACGTTAAACCTTTTGTATCCCATTTTACAAAGGCTTTTAAACCTTTAAAACAACTCCCGTGTATAAATTACTGCTGGTATTTATAATACACAATATACGAGGGTCATCCGGATAGTAGTATTCGTTTGGGAATACTAAAAAAAAATCTAGTTAATGTTAACAAAAATATGAACGTTTTATTTTTAAAGACCATATCTTAAACCCCTTTTTTTTAAAATGAGAAATATATATGTTTTTATTATATACACAAATATTTCAATTTCATACTTTTTCCGTGAGCCTAAGTAGGTCATATTTAGAAAAAAGTATCAAATTGTGGTAGAGTGGGTTCGAACCGAGAAACTCTGACTTCGCTCGAACCACCGAGGTGCCTGCTGCTGTCTTAACTAGATCGATCCATCGTCTGGGGGATTCTCCTCTCCCTCTCTTCCCCTCCAAGCTACCAATCCCAACCAGTCGTTCCAGGCTATCCTCATTACCACGCGCAACATGTTCAAAGAACTGAAGAATCCGTCGTGCAAACACTGGCCAGAGTCAAGCCATCCAAGTGCAACTCCTGAAGAGTGGACTAGGTCAGTTCTTTAACACATAGCAAATTTTGCTAGGTGACTATGTAGAGAGGTAGTTTAAGGTATTTTTATTAGAAATGAAACATTCATATTTGTTTGTATATATCCGTAGTGTAAAGACCAAGGGGTATATCTGTCTCAGACCAAATTTTACAGGAGAACAAAAACAAACTTGTGAAATTAAATAACTCATTTGTTTTATGTATTTTTATATGGACATATCTTAATAAAACTAAATAAGTATTGCAACTACAGCTATATCCTTTTGCCAGATTATGGAATACACTATTTTAGACATTTTGTGGAACAAACTTAGAAAATATTTTTTTTTTGCAGATATACCCCTTTGCCTTTACACTACTTACCGATATAAGTACGTACTAGATTTTTTTATACTTCCAAACGGGTACTACTTTCCGGATAACCCTCGTATATGAACATACTTAAATCGTTGGTCCCTAACATTTATTATCTGTGTTCAACACGACATGCCGTTGACGATCCTGTCATTTCAATCTGATCTCTGAAGTATTTTGAGATGAATTTGGATTCTGTAGATTCTTACACAAGATTATCTCGTGAGATCGCCAATGTATATATTTATACATATTTTTTTTCACAAAAATGTTAGAAATATTAGTATATAACCACTCACCGAGATTTTAATGTCTACCGGACTCGAGACGTACCCGTCTCTTCGTCAGGACAATCACTACCGCAGCATGCAAACAATACTACCTTTCACTACCATAGCACTATTTACACACTTAAAACTACACAAAATGTTCAACACATGCGATGTTGATCTTCGGGTCAACCAAATAAATAACTACCATAGCACTATTTATTTGGTTGACCCGAAGACCAACATCGCATGTATTAAACATTTTGTGTAATTGTGTGTAAATGCTGCTATGGTAATGAACCGTAGTATTGCTTGCATGCTGTGGTAGTAATTGTCCTGACGAAGAGACGGGTACGTCTCGAAACCGGTAGACATAAAAATCTCGGTGAGTGGTTATATACTAATGTTACTAACATTTGTGTAAAAAAAAGTTAAAATGACTAACCACAACGTAAATGCTTTAAATATGAATAATATTGAAAATAACACATATTTATTTTCTATACGTGAAGTTCAAATAATTAAATGATTGTGAGGAGGGCTACTAATTTGCTAATCTCATATAGTGTCAATGCTCCCGCAAGTAGTATTATTATTGATGTACGATATGACCATTATCGCCTCTATTCTTAGTTTCTGGGTCACACTTCATTCCACCAGTCATGTATACTGTGTCATTTATACCAGTATTATTTACATTTACCGATAGTAAGTGTATCTCTTGTGACAAGTCATTCAATTACTCATAGTCCACTGCGTTTAGACTGTGTCGTACGTAGATACTACCTTCTAAATACATAATACAGAGTGGCGCAAAATGATTCATCCTATCGGAAGATGTTATAATTTTTACAAATGGCGTTGCACGTCAATCATATTTGAAATTTGTAAACAAGATAGCTGCAGTATATATATAAATTGATAAAACGGGCACAAATGTGTATCAAAACTGGCGGTGGCCACTTGACAGAAAAAAAATCTATCAAAATATATGTTTTTTTAATTTAGTTAAAATGTTTAAAAAAAATAAATTTCATGATTAATTTTGCACGACCCTTAATTTGTTTAACTGTCTTATTCACAAATTTTAAATATGATAGACGTACGACGCCATTTGCAAAAATTATAACATCTTCCGATAGGGTGATTGATTTTGCGCCACCCTGTATTTCCTATGCTAACTTTTTGTCTTTTATTTAATTATTTTATCAATTATCATTCAGGCAATTTGTTTCAAATACATCCGTTTGCTATATACTATGTTCCATACTAAAACGCTTACGTTTTTTTTTACAGGTATGTGACTCTTCAATAAATCTGAATGCTATTTCACCGGATGGATACATTTTTTCCGTAAGTTATATTGTTCTGTTTATTTAAATATCATTGACCTTAGTACCACCTTTATCCGCCTCCGTAGTGTAATGGTCAGCACGCTCGACTACCGTTCTGGAGGTCCCGGGTTCGATTCCCAGAGGGGGGGAAGTCAAATAAATATAAGTGATTTTTTCACTCTAATAATTATTCAATATTACCCTGGACTGGTACCTGAAGCGGATGGCTAATCCCCTTTCCTTCGTGATCAAGAACGATTAAGATAACACTGCTTTTATATGATACAGTGCCCTAGGCATCATTGGGGTGCGGATAAGGGGTTTGAAGTTGAAGTGACCTTAGCACATGTCATTATATGCAGGAATGCACAATAAATTATTAATACATATATATTTTTTAAATTATATATATTTGTGTTTTTTTAAAATATTATTTACAAAAATACTTCAATTTCATACTATTTCTGACTCTTGAGTCAGAGTTTCTCGGTTCGAACCCACTCTACCACAATTTGATACCTATTTCTAATAATGAGCCGCTTAGGCTCACAGAAATAGTATGAAATTGAATTATTTTTGTTTATAATAAAAACACAAATCTTTCTCTTTTTACTTTAAAATAAAAGAAATTAAAAAGTTAAATTCATTGCAATAATTTAAAGCAGTAGAGCAATAAAAATACAATATTTAATAATGAGTCATACTATAATATTTTGTGCCACTCTGTACAAAATATAATGTGTTTACCAAAACAAAACCAGACCAAATAACGTAATATTATAAGTAATTACTATGTAAGCAAAACCTGTCAATATGTAAGGGTGGAAATCTACAAAATCAAACACAATTGTTAGGCATATATTCGAAGAGTAGGGTTATCATTTGTTCCGATATTCTGGTCGTACCTACACGTATTTCGATGTCCCGATTATCTTTTGAAATGCGGAAAATGTATTTTTTTTACATAAGTTGTGACCAATCAAATGGGTGACTATTAAAATAACGAATGTTAATTATTTTTGTTTATTTATTTAAATTTAAACACAATAAATTATTTAGGATTTAGTTTTTGGCAAGAGAATGTAATTAATTATGAGTAGGTATTTTAATGTTTTTAATGTTTTAGAATTTAATAAACCCTAATGATGACAAGGTTTTTGTCGAAACCGGTAGGTTAAAGTGTACTAATAATATAAAAGTGGTTAAAACAAAGTTGTTTAATTTTATAAAGTTCATAAAATGTGCCACTAAGTATCCGCGTAAATCATTCAAGAAAATTAATTTATTTTATTCAAAATAAATATGACGGTCGTGAGCCCTGTAAATGCCCAGACTTCCATATTCTTCTTCATCTTTGTTAAAAAAATAATGTTAATAATAAATTAATTTTTTCATCTTACCCTTATTCGCACCCGATGGTGCATAGGGCACTGCATCGTAATGACGCAGTGTTATATTGATCGTTACTTACACGATGGCAAGGTGATCACTCCTGCACTTCAAGTACCAGTCCAGGGTAATATTAAATATTGGAGTGTAAAATCACCTTTATTTATTTTCAACACCCCATGGGAATCGAACCCGGGACCTCTATCCAGGTAGCTAAACACGCTTACCATCACACCACAAGGGGATTAAAAATAAATCATCCAAAATATTTAGTATTCATGAAGTCTCTTTGCGGATATTATTTTATTGACATATCATCAAAGATGAAGAAGAATATGGAAGTCTGGGCATTTACAGGGCTGACGACCGTCATAGGCTGGTTTAATCTATAACCTGGTTTGGAGATAATCCAGATTTTGTGAACAAGTATCTGGACACATTCAAACCGTGTAAATTCTCTTTGCGAAACTTAAAAATCGTATATTATGGATGAAAAAGAATATATATAATTATTTAACACATTTAGTACGAGATCTTACATTAAGAATCCGAACTTGGAACGAATATCATCATATATCATCCCCAATGATCCCGTGCCCCTAATTTATCAATAATACACTACCCCCGTCCATACGTAACGCGAACGAAGAATAAAATAGATATTCTTCAACCCTACCTAACTTAGGGGTGGATTAAAAATGGATAAGAAACTCACATGTTGGACATTTGCTCTTGCTACTGCCAGAAGCTCGTATGTTCGGAATGCAAGATTGCATTGTCAATACTGATAATCATAACTCTGCATAATTTATTTATTTTATTTTATTTATTCGGGAATTGTACAGCTTACATATAAAAAATGATATAATAAATAATAGTTACACTAACAATAATAAACATTTATAATAATAATAAAACCCTTATCCGCACCCCAATGGTGCATAGGGCACTGTGTCATATTAACGCAGTGTTATCTTGATCGTTTACACATGAAGGAAAGGTGATCAGCCCTCCACTTCAGGTACCAGTCCAGGGTAATATTGAATAAATATTACAGTGAAAAAATCACCTATATTTATTTAACCCCCCCCCTGGGAATCGAACCCGGGACCTCCAGAACGGTAGCCGAGCGTTCTGACCATTACACTACGGAGGCGGACATAATAAACATTACATGACATTAACAAAAAACAGTTACGTTAAAAAAAGGCAATTAAACAATTCCACATTTATGTTATAAAACTTTTAAAAAACATTCAGAGATAAAAAAGGGTATTATATAAAATAATAGATTTAGCAGGAAAGAGAAGGAAAGGAGAGGAATATATAGCGCCATTTTCGAAAATACTTCCTCAAGGGGGCTTACATAAATGTGAAATACGTCGTAGTCAAAGCCCGACATACGTTAAATCGCAACTTATTATTTTTTTAAACTCAAGTAACATTTGATGTAAAATATTTTTTCCTTAAACACCGTTTTTGTATCGAACAAGTTTTTCATAACATTTCATAACTATGAAATAACTTTTAAGTATTGAAGTGGCAATGTTTTTTCGCCTAATTTGCTTCATTCGCCCTCTCGCCCAATCGTTATCACAGTAAAAAATATGAAATTTCATTAATTTAATTTAGTTTTAGAAAAAAAATATTTGGTAGTAATAATCCATATTTTCGAGACTCCAACCCTTTTGCGTTATGCGCCGTCGTGATTATGCATATTTAAACTGTGGATATTTTGTGATATAAGACTTACGATGTTTTGGCAGTAACCCGCTGAATATAAAACATAAATATGTTACGCATTTCCTGAATAAAATATGCAATGACAAACTGCTTTTTCCTGTAGGCTTTGATTTCTTATTCAATTATAGTAAACTTTGTGTTTCCGTACTAATTTAATATTTCAATGTGACCATTATGGTTATAATGTGATTCTTTTTATTTATATATATATAAATATATATAAATAAATATATATATATATATATATATATATATATATATATATATATATATATATATATATATATATATATATATATATATATATATATATATATATATATATATAAACATATATATATATATATATATATATATATATATATATATATATATATATATATATATATATATATATATATATATATATATATATATATATATAAACATATATATATATATATATATATATATATATATATATATATATATATATATATATATATATATATATATATATATATATATATATATTTATATATATATATATACAGGGGCGTGCCTTCCGTAACTAGGTAGAAAAACAGTGCCTATCCTATCTTACATATAAAAATGCAACCAGTACCTACCCTACCTTACTAAGTAGTACCAGCTTACCTTTCTACCTACATATACTGCCTACCATTGTAAGTAGTACCTAGGTTACATCTACAGCCTACTCTATATATGTAAAATAATATATAATATATATATATATATATATATATATATATATATATATATATATATATATATATATATATATATATATATATATATATATATATATATATATATATATATATATATATATATATATATATATATATATATATGTTTGTATGTATTTTTAAACTCTAAAGCCTTTTCTCTGCCTACCTTTGTCGTAAGCAGTGTGATGGTTAGTTAGTTATTATTATATTTTTATAAAAGAAATATTTTTGTTTTCACTATTCAAACAATTATTTCAATTTCATACTATTTCTGTGAGCCTAAGCGGCTCATTATTAGAAATAGGTATCCAATTGTGATAGAGTGGGTTCGAACCGAGATACTCTGACTTAAGAGTCCGCGACACTAACCACGGGACCACGACCTGACACGAGTTAGTTCGCAATATATAATGCATTTACTCTTCTTTAAATGCGATTAAATTTGCACTCTTCTGGAATCGTAAGAATTTCGTACGAAAAGCGGTCCACTGTATTTTTAAACGAGGATTGGCAAAAAATTCAAAGAACTCGGTGCGAAAGTTTCGGTTATAAACTTTGTGTCATTTGCGTAGAAAGAACGTAATAAAATCGTTGAAGTGGAACGGTATACGATCCCCACACAATACTAAATCACGTAGATGGAATATTACAAGTGGAAACTGGAGCGTTTCTCAACTGAACTGACTTTTGCCAATTCGTCGCTTTTGACGAAGTTATACGCCATTTATTATTCATATCTCCGATCATAATGCCTTAATTCTAGTCATACGGGGATCGAAATAAAAGTTTTTTGCCTACAGATAGGAAGAAAAGGGTGATGTCTTCCTTTTTACTCTATTTTTTTAAAAATACGATGTATTTTGTAGATGTATTTTTTTAAAATGGGACTTCGACGAAGGCGATACTGGAATGATCATGTAAACAGAATGTTAGATGACAGACTTCCACGTATCAAGGAATCCCTGATGTACGCAGACCCCCAGGCAGACCTCCAAAAAGGTGGAAAGACAGCTGTGAGCCAACATCCCAAGAGCTACAAGCGGAGGCACAACCAGATCCTTAGGATCTAGAAAAAGAAGAAGAAGAAGATGAGACTATTTTATTATTTGCGTCGTTAAATGATTTAATAAAACGCTTTTAAACTGTGAATATTTCTTTACAACATTTTGAGTGTGTCCAAATACACAAACCTGGATTATCTCCTATTAGGAGTTATTTTTTATTCATTTTGACATTTGACATTTCAACATAGATGAAGTATTTGAACACACTCAAAATGTTGAAAATAAATTAACTGGTCAAGCTTAAATAAAAAATAAAATTAAAATGATATTTTCTAGAGTTTCTCATGTATTTATTATAATCCAGGATTCGGACCTCAGATTACAATGATCCCCAAAATTAATGCTTTCAATATTTGAAAAAAAAGAAAGAGTCTCTGCTCGATAAAAAGCTTCTTTCATCTCACCATAGATGTCTAGTGAAATACTGGTGAATTCAAGGGCTATTTTTCAAATTTGAACAACATATAATTAAATAAGTTCCAAGAATTTGAGTAGTGTGGTTTTCAATCATGTGAAAAATATTTAGTATATTTAAAAGGAATAATTAAACAATACCTTTTCTTCAAAATGCAAAAACAACACTTTCTGCCCTGTAGCGGGTTAATATTAAGTTAAAAATATCCCACTTTTGGTGGGATAAAGTACATTTTCTGGGCATTTCGAAAACATGCACAACTGAAATTTGATTTTTGATGTATGAAAAGAGTGAACGATATGTGAATGCTCATATGGAAGACTTAAAATTCCTTGTAATGCAATACCCGCATGAAATGTAATATCATTTCTAAGGTCGAACAGAGCGCAAGTGCATTGGTGCAGTCATTATTGTTGATTGTGCATAATTTATCAAATATTTACATAAACCATAGCTATCCAAACACTTAGGTATTACTTGAAGAAATATTTAAACAGTGATACTGTTTCAATATTATAAATGTGCATAATTTATTGTGCCTGTCATTGAATAACGTAACATATTTTTTGACTTAAATTATGTAAAAACGACCAGTTTCCATGTAAAAATAACAATTCAAAAGGTTTAAAGTAAAGATACTAAGTTTAAAATAACTTAAATTCCGTGTAAGTAGGGTAATACGACCAATTATTGACAGATTGTGACATATTAGTTACTTGCTTTATGTGTCATTTGTATTTCGTTTATAATTCGCAAAGTTGAATGAAGTGACAAAACGATTTTTTTTAAATAACTTTACAATATGCATATATAATAAACGGTAGTATTAAAAAGAAGGAAAATGTGAAAAAAAACTTTAAACACAAAAGCAGTAAATGTAACGAAAATGTGACAGTAAGAAATAATGAAGAATTATTTCAAAATATTTATTCGTTTTTAACACGTATATAATAACAAAATCAATTCGATATATTGATTTTTTTATCACAATGTATTTATAAACATTTAACACGACTTCTTTGGTTTGTTCAGGCAAAGGCTTTCTTTGTCCCAAATTCGAAACTTCAGACATGGTCTATTCTTAAAATTAACAAACGTGCATTCACTTCGAGAGTTAGAAATGCACTGACAGGTATGTTGTGAGCTGTACGCCAAGAGATTAGCCAATCGAAACGCGTGATTTTACTAACACATTTACATACCTGTATATAACACAAAGATTTTTTTGAAATGTTAGCTCTGGAAAGGTTATCTGGCCGGGACTATACACCAAATTAAGTAAAGACGTCTTAAAAAATCAAAAACTTTTCAAAATGATTAAAATTTTAATAAGTACGACAAAACTTCTTGAATAAAAACGCAAATTGTACGTTGATTAAACTCGGCTTTAATCACTGAAAAAACTTTGTGAAATTATTACAATTTGTTCGCGAAAACGAAGTTTTGTTTTTATAATTTCCATTTCACAAGAGTAAGAGACATTTGAACTAACTTTACAGCCGTAAGGGTTCAATTTCAATCAGGCGACCGAGTGAAACTTGCGTCTTAAAATTTGTTATGGAAATTCCTCTCGGGGTCCAAGAATTTTTAAGGGTTAATTAGGGACAATTTTACCCGGAATCATGGTAATTTTATGGCTTTCCTTATGGGCCCAGCAACCCCAATGAAAATTCTTCTTCGACAGTCAATCTACAGCGCATTCCTGCGAGAATTTTACTGCCAGAAAGGAGAAGCCAGAAACCCTTAAAATGAAGCGATAGGCCTCCGGATTTATAAAGCTTTTCCAACAGCTTTCATATTCAACTTAAGAGCCCATGGCGGTACGCAAAAAAATCCTCAATTTTTTCTGAGAGTAAAGCTTTAAAACATATTTTCTTTTGATTATTTAATTGTTTATTATTAATAAAGTTACATTTTTCAAACAATTTCTATACATTTTTACTTAATACAATCTTATAGTTAAACAAATAATTAAACAATACCTAGTTTTTAGTTGCGCTGAACCTCTCCGAATAAGAGACTGAACTCTTGTGCTTGTAGAGGCACTTTTTATTCTTTTTTTGTTGATAGTGACATGTTATACATTTAAACAATATATTACTTGGGAACATATATTTTTCTCTTGAAATGTTTTCGGTTGTAAAGTCTGTATATATTCAAAGTGTTCGTTAAGTATCTTTTTTAGAGTGTTTTTTTGTAGATAAATTCTATTCTCTGTACTGGGATTTTCGCGAAAAAGACTTGTGTTGGGAATGTTGAATCTTGTTTAAATATTACTTTGATAATTGTTCTTTATTATGCTATTATTATTTAATTTATTAAATAACCCAAACTGTATAAGTGAGATATTTTAAAATAATTCGTTTTATATAATAGGAATGTGAAGAAAAACGAAATGAATAAAAACCTTGTTGACATAACTACTTCTTAAAATCTATTCTGACACCTGTTTCGATCCACTCTGAACCACTATCTAACTTATAATCATACGGAATCCAACGAAACACGTATTCCAATGGATTTGAAGAAATAGTGATAAAGTAAAATTTTATCCGAAAATAAAATCAAATAAAAAAGCTACTACCGAATCAATTAATGAAGAAAAAAAGGTTGGCCTAATTTTTTTAAATTTTAATATCGGTACTATTTAATGCATTTTTAATTGTTTTATTTCGTACACTGGTTCTTAATGATATGCAACGAAGATTTTTAAAAATATCATTGCAATCTTGTTTACAAAAAAATACAAAGTGCTTTTGTATCATCTGTACAAGAGTTTCGAAGATAAACACTCCCCTCTTAAGCTTTTTACTTTTACGACTCCTTTACGCGAATTTTTTTGAAGGCCATAGGGAGGGTATTTAGGGTTATTTCCTCACCTTCGTTTTATGAGAAAATAGTTGGACGAAATTGACCAGCGTTATTATAACACGTGTTGTTTTTTTATGAAGCGTTAATATTGCGTGGGTATTAGTAGTTTTTATCCAATTTAATGGTGAGGATTTTATCAGTTTATGAACTAGTATTATGGAAGTTTCGTAAACATATAGGGTGGATATAATTATGGAGAAAAATATGATTATTTGACCA
>NW_028282835.1:0-31603 GCF_059751285.1 Brachycentrus maculatus
GTATGTATGAGGAGATGCATGAACGTGGAAGAGGCGAAAAGAATGTTTGCAAAGACAGAGTGGTGTGGCGTTCTATTCTTTCTACCTATCCCTGCGGGGAAGCGGCGTGATCGTAAGTTAGTTTTTTTAATTAGTCAGTTTAGTCTGAAGCGAGAAGAAATACTTTCCACGTATTTAAATTCAGCTGGAAGAATATGTTCTACAGTACAGAAATAAATCAGTAAGTTAGTTTAGTATAATATCTAACACTTCAGAAAAGGACAAGTTTTTGAAAATACAATTATTGAAGAATGGAAAATGAAAACCTATAGATAGACCAAAAAAATAAGCCTAACGCTAAAAGAGTTTTAAAAAAACTCAGTTTTCAACAAAATATTTCAATGAGTGATGACAGAGATCAGTTCAGATAAATCAGTTGAAATAGAAGGTGTATCACTGACAAAAACAAAAGGAAAGGAGGCTAATAAGTGTCACATATGTGACGGAGAATATCAATATAGTTTTATGCAATGGCTTAAATGTAAATTTCGTGGCCCATGAAAATTGTGGAATATTAAGATATCTGAACTTTTTTTGCCAAAAATGTTGCAAAAATGTTTAATAAAATTTCTTTTACATGTGTCTACGTATTATACGAAAGTGTCTACAGATAATTTTTGTTTTAAAATATAATTATTCCATCAATCTAGCATTTTAATTAATGTCCCATTCATGGTATACTAGTGTCCCTCTCATGGGAGGGTGTTTATGAATGGGACATTTTAGGACATTATTTGAAATCGATTTTTCAGGCAGTTAGGTTAATTTTTTTAGAAAACAAAGTATAACATATTTGTAGCTAAAAGATTGAATAAAGAGAAACCACGTTTACTTTTTATGATTTATTTTACAGAGAAGAACTAGAGAGGCAAAATCAAAAACGTCCCATCCATGGGCACTCTCCCCTAAATATCACTACTTTTTATGTTTGCACATTCGTCTAAGAGATCACATTGCGACTGGTATAAGTGGCAGGCGCCGTAGCGTAGTTGGATAGACGCCCGACTGCGAAAACTGGCGTCGTGGATTGGAATCCCGCCAATTGCAAAATTAATTCAATATACATATGTTTATTTTCTATTGGTCTTAGTACTCTCCCCATACTTACTTTCCTACCTGCAGACAAGCCTCTAAACGTAGAGGCTTTGCGGGTAATTCCTTTAAAATAAAATAAAAATAAAAAATTGTATTTTTGTCCTTTTTCCACCAACTCCATGATTATTTTTCGACATCTTAACATAGATGAAAAAGAATATGGAAGTCTGGGCATTTATGGGGCTTATGACTTTCAAAGGCTGGTTTAAGTTATCACTTTATACACGTGTAATATTCACTAATTCTACAAATGATTGACAACGACACTACTCAAATTCTTGGAACTTCTAAAGATACATTAAACTCGAAACATAGTGTTTGAATTTACTAATTGGAGGTAGGTATTCTATATTTATGAACAAGTATTTGGACACACTCAAATTTTTTATTCTGTAATCCATTTCCATATATTGGAGTTGGTATTAGGACTCCGTTGTGTACAGTCAAGTCAGATTTTTGATAGCCCTTGATTTGCTATGATTTCTGTGCAACATTCACTCTGTGCCTAGCATTGACTCTCCTTTCTATAGCTTCATATCACCTACACGTACAAATTATTAATTAAAACATAATATTTGGTACAATTTTCACGTAGTACCTCCACAATTTATTTTAATAATTTATTACTATCGTCATAAACTTCTTCTAGTACAGATAAACATAATTTAAAAAATTAAATCAAGTCTAAATTTTTTAAATGCTTTTCGAGACACTTAGTGGCACACTTTATAAACTTTATAAAATAAAAACAACTTTGTTTTAACCACTTTTTATGAGTACACTTTATCCAACCGGTTTCGACAAGAACCTTGTCATCATCAGGGTTTATGTACTAAATTCTAAATCATTAAAATACTCATAGTTAGGTCATAGTTAATTACCCTTCCCTTTTTAATAATTGAACCCTTATCCGCACCCCAATGGTGCATAGGGCACTGTGTCATATAAACGCAGTGTTATCTTGATCGTTTATACATGAAGGAAAGGTGATCAGCCCTCCGCTTCAGGTACCAGTCCATGGTAATTTTAATAAATATTACAGTGAAAAAAACACTTATATTTATTTTACCCCCCTTGGGAATCGAACCCGGGACCTCCAGAACGGTAGCCGAGCGTGCTGACCATTACACTACGGAGGCGGACCATCACCCTTCCCTAAGGATACCAAAAACTTCCACGCACTCCGTACACCATATAAAAATATGATTTTGAAAAACTCCTAAATGTTGTATACCACCCATTTAGGTACATATTCTTTGACCTTAACAGCACTAAGCCAAGAAAAATATATAAATGTTTAACTTTTCACGATTTCGGCGCACACGCTTATTATATTTTAATTGTTGAAAGATCACTTTGAGTCACGTTTTAAATGATTTACATTGCAATAAAAAAGAAAAATGTGAAAAAAACTTATGTTCACTGAAAAATATACTTTATCCGTTTTTGAAATGTCTATTCTAATTAAAAATAGCAAGAAGACACGTACAATTTATTATACCATCGTTAGATTCGATTGCTCGAAATATTTGCAGATAATGTTTTTGATGCATTATTTATCTTGGCATATGTTATGTGTGTGTGTGTGTGTGTGTGCGTGTGTGTGTGTGTGTGTGTGTGTTTATGTGTGTGTGTGTCTGTATGTGTGTATGTGTGTGTGTGTTTGTGTATATGTGTGTGTATAGATATATCAATAATGTGACAGGACCTTAATGTACACATTATAGATACTTAAAAAGTCTACAAAAAGTGTGGGAATATATATTTTTTTTATTAATGATTTTTCAATAGCATATTTTTAAATATAATTCACTAGAACTGGCTAGAACTGGGATTTTAGATGAGAGTCTACAATTTATCTATCATTATATCTAATTTAATGCCGATCAAATTCGTGAAGATATATTTCAATTTAATATCACTGTTTTTTTAAATACATATGTAGGTAGGAGTGTTTACGTTATTAAATGAATATATTTTTATATTATTTTTTGACATCTCATCAAAGATTAAGAAGAATATGGATGTCTGGGCGTTTACGGGACTGACGACCGTCATAGGCTGGTTTAAGATATTCCATATTCTTCTTAATCTTTGATGAGATGTCAAAAAATAATATGAAAATAACTCCTGTAATTGGAGATAATCCAGATTTTATGAACAAGTATTTGGACACCCTCAAAATGTTGTAAGTATATTTTCATATGTTCAGAAATGTTGTCACACATTTTCAAAGAAGTTTGAATTGTATTCTCAAGTTAAAAATAGTAATAAAAAAGTTCCAAAATATTAGACTCAAAATAATCGTGTTGCTTCGTAAAGCTATCAAACGACACTAAGCATTTTTTTTGTAAACCCTATAGCAGGCCGTGGTCGAACTACTGGACCACAATCAGACTTATATGCGTTAATATATTTTTTTTATGTTATGTACTTATATTTCTTGGTGAAACTGCATTTTATAATTTTAAATATCTTACAAAACAACTACATAGTTTTTTTGCCATGTTTATTTTATGTTATTTATTGTAACTGCAGACAGTTGGTAGAATTCCATATTGAATTGTTGGGTAATATATCCAAAATAAAACAAGGTTTGTTGGATTGAATTCTACATTTATTTATGTATATGTTAATACGTGACGCGTTTCGTCTTCTTAGGACATTATCAAACACTTGTGTGTTTGATATTACCCTAAGAAGACGAAACGCGTCACGTATTAACATATACATAATTAAATGTAGAATTCAATCCAACAAACCTTGTTTTATTTTGGATTAACATTATTTGTTACCAGTGACTAGGTTTCGTCGTTACCATCAGTCCGATGGAAAATCACTGGTCAAATCAAATATATGCAAAAAAACTATATAGTTATTTTATTATATATGTGTAAATATCATTTTATAGCTACAAACAAAAACACAGTGATTTCCATACTAAAGACGAATAATTTATGTACTGTGTCTAATTTTGTAGCGTTTAATAACAGTTTCTAACCTTCACACTCTCGGATTACGTTATAAATTTAAGTGGTCACATTTCTAACTGCTCTGCGACGACCTCCAAATTGCGAAATCTCTCTCCGAGTACTGGCGGTCAGTCAATGTAACCACAACTACCCTGAGGAACGCCCATCCCTGAGGCTGTGCTTTGGATAACCCATTGTCGCCGTGCATGAGGCAGATCTAATAGTTAACCATGAAACGAAAAAAAATCATACATTACATCTCAACGTAAATGAAGAAGAATATGGTGGTCTGGATTTTTACAGTGCTTATGACTCATAAGCCGCTTGTGTACAACACGGAACTTTGCCGTCCGGCAGTTTTTCAGGCAGTCCGGTTTTGAAAAATAAAAGCGACTACGACAGTTATGCGTGATTGAATTTGCGCACGTGTTCACGCACAGATCAAGAGCACCGATCCGAAGAAAGATGGACAAAAGCACAAGCTAATCACGTTTTATCACGCAAACTGAAGTGCAGGACGGTAAAATACCGTGTAGAGCACCAACGCCCATAGGCTGGTGAAATGATCACTTTGCACGTGTGTAATATTCACCGTTCTGCCATGTCAAAAAGTCTAAATAACTTGTAATTAGAGAAAGCTTAGATTTGTGAAAAAGTATTTAGATTCACATCCATAAGCTTCCTTCAAATCCATACATCTCTAGAGACTTACAAACTTTTTGACAACACCAGATTTTAGGTATTGCTTGGGTTTAGATTTTTTGGGCATTCTCCTTGTATTTTTCCGTTCACATTTGTAAAATTAACTTCCTATATACGAGAGAATGACTTTTCATTCTATCGTTTTCCATTCGCTCCACATTTCCACACCACCTTTAAAAAATCTCAATCTTTGTGAGTGAATTCAATAATCTCCGAACATTTTTTTTTTTTAATAATGACTTTATTTTTGTTATATAGTGATAATCCACATATTGAACACAGCATTTGAACACACTCTTTTTGTTTTCATTTGTTTTTCCATACCTTTTATTTAATTAGGTTTTTCTTGTTAATTTATAAATAAGTTGAATTCACTTTATCGCATTATATTACCATGCGGTCAATACAAATAGTGTGTAATCAATACCAGACCTCATATTATTTGATATATCTTCTTACGATATTTCTAAAAGTTTATTTTTTTTGTCGGTTGTATAAGATTATAAGATCTTTTAGAACGCCCCTCGTGATAATTTTCCTAGCACAAGGTCGGTGGGCCGATTATTTTGCGTGAAACAATCAATTATATGACTATAATGTATCCAGATCGGATCCGTCCAGCGCTCACTTTCAATAGATAAATCAAAACAATATCTTTATTGTGCTGCAATTACTAGTTACCATTACCGCTCGCAGTTTAAAAACATTGGTATCCAGTGGCATACATAGGGGGGGCGTTACTTTCTGCCACCTAGGAACTGGATTTACCCTTTAAACTAATCGTAAATCATTTCATTTTTAATTTAAGTTTTGCTTGGTAAATACCACTTAACATTTTATAACTAAGCAAAACTTATTAAAAATGGATAATTGTTACCTTAAAGTGACTGCCAAATCAATTTATGTAAATGAATCTATTAAGATTGAACTAACATAGATGGTATTTATATTTTACAAAACATCGATGTTTTTTTAAAGATATTATTTGGTATTTCAACCAAAGCATTATTAGTTTGCCCGCTCGTTTATATTTTATGATTGGTTTTATATTGAGGGTTTAGATAAAAAAAACCAAAGGGTATGTGAATCTCCACGTCTAGAATTCAACAAATATATGTATGTATATATAAATATATATGTATAAATAAATATGTATAAATAAATATATATATATATATATATATATATATATATATATATATATATATATATATATATATATATATATTTATATATATATATATATATATATATATATATATATATATATATATATATATATATATATATATATATATATATATATATATATATATATATATATATATATATATATATATATATACATATATATATATATATATATATATATATATATATATATATATATATATATATATATATACATATATATATATATATATATATATATATATATATATATATATATATATATATATATATATATATATATTTATATATATATATATATATATATATATATATATATATATATATATATATATATATATATATATATATATATATATATATATATATATATATATATATATATATATATATATATATATATATATATATACATATATATATATATATATATATATATATATATATATATATATATATATATATATATATATATATATATATATATACATATATATATATATATATATATATATATAAATATATATATATAAATATATATATATATATATATATATATATATATATATATATATATATATATATATATATATATATATATATATATATATATATATATATATATATATATATATATATATATATATATATATATATATATATATATATATATATATATATATATATATATATATATATATATATATATATATATATATATATATATATATATATATATATATATATCGATGTTAGTACATTTAGTACATTTAACAAAAAATAAAAAAATACCTTTTCTTTAAAATGCAAACACATCACTTTCTGCCCTGTAGCGGGTAAATATTAAGTAAAATATTTACCCGCTACAGGGTTTTACGCTACAAAACATTTTCTGGGCATTCTGAAACAACTGAAAATTGTCAATTTTTGATATATATGACGTTGTTAAAAGGAGTGAGCGATATGTTTCTAGAAGCTGGTCATCGCATTACCAACACCGGGTCTGAACTCCTTTCTCCCGCTAATAACTTAACCTAGCCCACATAACAATACATTTTACACTGTCTTCATATCAATATATTACCCAGGCACATTATAGCTTGCATGTAGGCAGTAGGTAGATGACCAGATGAGAAGGTATTCGTCGGACCCTTTGTTGGTTCTTCGTGCTCCGTTGTGCTTTATTTGACAGTTCGATCAGGCGCTGAAAAGCTGTTTCGATAGGAAATGTCTTCAGGTCCACTTAATGCGGAATGTTCGAGATGAAGTGCTGGTTTGGTTTATGTTGAACGACGCTTTTGAGGTTGTGAATAATACTACTTCCTATTCTATTTCCACTACTTATTTCTGTATATGTAAATAAAAATGTACACTCTGAAAGTTCACGCCTTATTCCAAGGTCCGATAAAGTAACTTTTAGCTTCCATTCGAACAAATTTTTTTTTTTGACATCTCATCAAATATGAAGAAGAATGTGCAAGTCTGGGCATTTACGGGGCTGACAACCGTCACAGGCTGGTTTATGTTATCAAATAATTAGCACAAATAATAAAAATGAAAATGGTATTTTGTGTCGTTTCTCATGTTTGTGATTATAATCCAGAACTCGGACCTCACATACTAATAAAAGAGTTTTTGCTCTATGTATTAATTTTAAATCAAACACAGATTTTTTGAGTCTACTAAGTTGTATTTTATTAACAAAAAACACATAAAAAATTATATTGTGACAATTGTTTCGCCTTGTTAGGGCATTATCAAACGAATGTCAAACATTCGTTTGATAATGCCCTAACAAGGCGAAACAATTGTCACAATATAATTTTTTATGTGTTTTTTGTTAATAAAATACAACTTAGTAGACTCAAAAAATCTGTGTTTGATTTAAAATTAATACATAAATTAAAATGGAGTTCTACAAATTAAACGCCAAGTCAATAAATGAGTTTTTGCTCAATTAAAAGCTTCTTTTCATCTCACCAATCGATGTATCTAGTGAAGTTCTTGTGATTCAAGAACAACGTTTCTAAATTTGTTAATATATATATATATATATAGAACATCCAAGAATTTGAGTAGTGTGATTGTCAATAATGGGTTGAATTGGTGAATATTATACGTGTGTAAAGTGATCATTTAAATCAGCCTATGACGGTCGTCAGCCCCGTAAATGCCCAGACTTCCGTATTATTCTTCATCTTTGATGAGATGTTAAAAAATAATATTGATGTTAAAACACACTTTGAAACAATATTAGTAATTTATTATTAGATTAAAACCAATATTTTTAGCTTCTCCACTTTTTTTATTTGACCAGCGACCGGGTTTCGTCGTTACCGACATCATCAGACTGGTCTGATGATGTCGGTAACGACAAAACCCGGTCGCTGGTCAAATAAAAAAAAGTGGAAAAGCTAAAAATATTGGTTTTAATCTAATAATAAATTTAAAATGCAATTCCATCACGAAGTGTCAGTGGATAATATAAAAAAGACAATATTAGTGTTGCCGACGATATTCGTGTTTACGTAAACTTGAGAGGAGTGGGCGAGAGAAGAGAAATGAAGCGATGGAATGTTAGACACTTGCAGAATTGTATAATTGTAGAAAGCTCTTCTATGTTGCATCAATTGCAAAGTCGTGCAGAATCTCTTGTTGGTCCGACTAATACTCAAATGGTATTTGAGTCGCAAACAAGTATTAATCCTGTATCTACCAACACATACCCTTATTGAAAGTTATATGTCCAATATTTTTTTAATATTTTTATTAGTTGCCTTAGAAAATTCTCCTTACCTATTACGTACAAAGATTTATAGCAAATTTAGTTTGTATATTTTAAAAATGATAGTAAATATGTATATTTCATAATTAATTAATATTGATCCTATTAAGCATTACAAAAGATACAACAATACAATAAACACAATGGATTTACTATATTATATCAATCAAGATTTTTCACATAGCTTATATAGTTTTTTATTTATTTATTTCAGAGATACATATTTTTTTAACTATATGTATTACGGCTCTTTAGGCATGACCTGTGTTGAGCCGAAATATTTACATATTAATACAATTTTTGTGTTTATTATTATTTGTTTATTTTAATTATTGGATTATATACATTACAAACAATAAATACAATAGCAATTTACAATATAAAGGGTTTATAATAAAATAATTACACCTGGACTATAATTATTTCACTTTCTACCTAATCCCTTCCAACGAGAAGCAACCATCAACGGACACTGTTCTTAAAGACATGATCACTACTGGAATACTGGAATTTTTAATGGTTACGGGTAGCAAATTTACCATACTTATTATCTTATTCATCTTGTCATATTTTCTAAATAAGACACCACTAAATTCGATAGATCCTTATGTCCTATTGCCTCATCAATTTTTTGTCAACTGAATATCTACCTGAATACCTTCTTTTGCACATTTTGTCTCCAATTTAAGTCTTTCGTTTTCGAAAATTGGACATACCCACACTAAATGAGAGACATCTTGTTTTCAGGTCTCATCACATTTACAAGTAGAGTTTTTTCTTATTTTAAAATGGAAGAGGTATTCTCGAAATGCTTCAAATGTCAAATACTTGTGGTCAGGTAAAAAGTCGGAATAATCGGCAGGCATGTATGAAGATATGCATAAATGTGGTTAGCAAAGACAGATTAGTGTGGCGTTCTATTTTTTCTGCCTACCCCTGTAAGTAAGTTAGTTTTATTTACTTAAAGCACTATTATATGACATTTCTGGGATCTTACCATCTCTCCCACAATTTGATATAATTTTAATTAAAAAATTTTTTTTAAATATTTTAAAAATCATTTCAAAAGTTAAAACGAGAGGAAATTGAATTTATTATATTTATTTATTATATTTGTTTAAGATAATAGAATAAAATAACAATTATCAATTTTTTTCCATGCGAATTTTATTAATTCATGTGGAAAAAATTACATAGTTGTTATTTTATTATATAAAATGCAGTTCCTCCGATAAATGTAACTAACGTACTAACATAGGTAAGGCAGAATGAATAGAACGCTACACCAATCTGTCTTTGCAAACAATTCATGCCTTTTCCACATTTATGAATCTGCTCAACATACACGCCGATTATTCCAACTCCTGACCTGACCACTTTCAAGTATTTGAAATAATTGATCATGCCAAAATTTTCTAGGACTTTTTCTCATTGGGCTTCAATTACTTACCACATTTGCCTCATAAATTTGTTTTACTACGTTTTCTTCACTCATTCGATTCACATGGTTGAACCATCTCAATTTTTCAACACACCTTTCTTAATTTAGCTAAGAAATCAAATATTGATAACCTTTCAATTAAATATTGATATATGTTTGTATTTTAAATCATTTATTTATAAGTAAACATCCATGTGTACCTATATAATGTTTATATACATATACTGGCAAAATATACCAATATCCCATTAAATTCATGGTAAAATTAAGACATATGATTTTCTATGGTTACACCCCCACATTAGTCAAGCCATTGTTCCATTAAAAATACATATATTTATTCATACATATAAAATTATATGGCAATCTACTTGAATTAATAATATTCCATTCTCATTAAAAATGTAGAATCTCCAAAAGACTTTTTTGTACCAACACATTTTGTACTTACATATCATTAATAAAACTAAACTATCGTGTAAGCATTAGCTATAAAATTATTTATGATTTAATTTACATACTTAAAAATAAGACTTTAAAGTAAGTACTTAGACTTATAAAATTCTTTTTTAGCTTTGTTGAATTATTTTGGTTGGTTGGAAGATATTGCTTTTCAGCAATAAGCCAACCAATGTACTTATTTTATTTTCTGTACATGTAGATCAAATTAAATAAATAAAATAAAACATTTATGTTTTAAATGTTTATATTAAAAATGAAAATTAGTTTTTAAATCAGAATATTTTTTTATTATAACTTAATTATAATGTCAACCGGTTTCAAAGCTAACCGCTTCTCTATCAAGACTGATAAATACTTAATAGTCTGGATAAAGAAACGGTTAGCTTCGAAACCGGTAGACATTATAATTAAGTTAAAATAAAATATTTAAAGTGATTTGAAAAAAAAGTTAAATATTAATTATAAAATTGAAAATCACAAAGTTAGTGGTTCAAATATAAATTATATGTTATATTTTCTTTAATTTGGGAATTCTTCGGGGCACATTTTATAAACTTTATAAAATTAAACAACTTTGTTTTAACCACTTTTTATTATAAGTACACTTTAACCTACCGGTTTTGACAAGAACCTCGTCTTTATCAGGGTTTATTAAATTCTAAAACATTAAAATACTCATAATTAATTTCATTCCCTTACCAAAAACTTCCACCCAATCCGCAAAAAATCCTAAATGCCATAACAAACCCCAAATATAAATATAAATAAATATAAAATCATAAATATAGTTAACTCCAAGTAACAACTAAGAAACCGGTAGGTTAAAGTGTACTTAAAATAAAAAAGTGGTTAAAACAAAGTTGTTTAAGTTTTTATGTTATATGTTTATTTATTTAGCAGTTGCCACATTTTTGCTGGGGATCGCAAAGTACTAATCCTATTTTTTATACGCAATGGAGTATAAATTTCTATCCGAGTGTATATGTTAATATGTTGTTAAAAATATGAACGCCTGATGTGTTTAGGAATTTCCACTGACCTCGGCCAACCTCTCAAGGAATTTGATCACAAAATTATGAAAATAATCAGATCAAATTATTTTGCATACTGAACCCACTTTCCGTCGTACGGAATATCAAAGTTAATGAGATAATAATACGCTACATAAAGCATGACCTGAAGCATACATAATTTTCTATATGGGTAATGAGGATAGATAAGAGTATTGTAGATATAGACAGTAATAATATAAAGGAAATCCGTAAGAGGTTGTTTTAGTATCAGATTACGAACTGTACTAGCTTCCGGTATCCAAATGAAGACAAAAGGGAACTAACAAAGAACAGTAGGTACAAGGAAAAGACATAAATAAGTGAATTTTTGTACCAGGAGTTCATGAGTCACAGAAAGCTTTGGTAAGTATATGGACTGCTAAATGAAATCAAATAAATATATGTAAAAAGAGGAAAAATGATTTAACTCTCAATAAGTAAAGTGACATTTATTTATAAAAGTATATTTTGTGAAAATATAATTGTTGAGGAACCAAATAATGAAACGTGGGAGGCTGATATAGTTTTCTGTAAGACAAAAGGAAATTTATAGAGAAAGATATTCGGAAAAGAGATGAATATTTGAAATATTGTACCAGGAGCTCATAAGTGAAAGAAACATTCAAAAGATTGGTATGTGGATGGCGTAACGAAGACAAATGTAAGTAAAAAATAAAAAAAGGTTCGACATTCAATAACTACAAAACATTCGTGCATACGATAAGTTTTAAACGTTATTTATTTAAGTTTTTACGATATTTTGATGCGCGAAAACATAAATGTTGATGGAACGAAGAATGTAATGTAAGATGCAGATAAGAATATACATTCATATGTAGAATGGTACCTGTCCGCCTCCGTAGTGTAGTGGTCAGCGCGTTTGTCAATCGTACTAAAGGTCCCGGCTTCGATTGTCAGGGGAGGATCAAATAAATATTAGTGATATCTTCACTCGACTATTTATTTAATTTTACCCTGTACCAACAGCATATGACTGTATTAAATTACATTTTCTTCATATATCTTAAGATCTACATAACACAGCTTCTATGCGATGCAGTGCCCTATGCACCATTGGATTCGGATAAGGGTTAAATGATGAGATGATATAGAATAGAATGCTCTTCCACCAGTACCACCGAACTAAAAACACATTTGCTTAGCAGTTCGATAATCGATGATGTTTTGTGCTTTGATTCTTAAATGAACTTCTCTTTGTTGCACCGTGTTATTTTAAAATCGTATTAAAGAGAGTTCAGTATAGTTGGTTATCCTATATTCCTAATATGTTGACCAACGTAGCGTTATATTTCATAACCATAACCAAAGAAGTATGATACCTACCGTTTTGACTCATAGACTTAATATGAACTCATGTTTTATAAATGAAAAATCTCCCATATCTAGAAACGCGACAAGAGAATTAAACTCCGCAAAGCACCCATGCAATTGGCGCGTTACACATATTACACAAAGGAACCGAGATACGTGGGTTTGTCGGAAGAAAGAGATCCAAATAGAGAAGTCCCTTAACAGTGGACAAAGAAAATTCTCCAGCGTTTCCCAATATGCTCACAGTGTGCGCACTGCTATCTGATCAGAGCGGTTCGATTATTTCACCATTGAGCTGAAAATTGTGCAAATTAGTGGAAAACGATTATCTCGTACTATCGTAGTGATGGCAAAATACATTCCCGTCTCTAACCCTTTAAGCCAGTGAGTATATAATATGTTTACTAAAATATATTTTTTAAATTTATTTATAAAAAAAAAAGTATTTTTGTTTTTATTGTATTATTTACAAAAGACTTCAATTTCATACTTTTTCTATGAGCCTAAGTTGGTCATTATTAGAAATAGGTATAAAATTGTGGTAGAGTGGGTTCGAACCGAGAAATTTTGACTCAAGCAACCCGCACATTTTTTAAATTACCGTAGAACGAGGCTACTTGAACTTTGATGTGTTACTTGAGTCGAGTACAAAAAAAAAATTAGATCGTGGTATCGATCGAATTATCATGGCAATAAGTGTCAGGGAAACAATGAATCATGTCGATACGTTCATTATTGTGCACCAAATACAGATTTAATTATTTTTTGTACTAGGCTCAAATAACACATCAAAGTTCAAGTAGCCCCGTTCTACGGCACTCAAAACTTTTCATTTATTTTTATTTTCAATTTTAGCAAATAAAGCCTGACAGCGAAAGCTACTTTTACTTTTTACTTTATTTTAAGTTTTACTCAGTAAATACCACTATTTCTTTAAATCTGTATGTGAAAATGTTTCGATGCATTCCGCATCATTTTCAAACACCGTATTTTTTTAATATGATGCAGAATGCATCGAAACACGTGTCACAATCGATTTTAAGAAATAGAAGTATTATTTAAGTAAAATATTCCGTACTACAAAGTGACTGGCGAAACAATTAATGAAATTAGCGAATGCTACAATGACTATTTTTTAAACAATATCAATATTATTTACTATGTTTATCGGACACCGGATAATTCACCCCACGGATGAGGTCAATTTAAAGGTATGCCATTTTTATAAAACATATATCATTCTTCCTTTTTTTGTGAAAGAATATGAAAATCTAAGCATTCCCTTACGACCTAGTATTTGGCTGGATTAAGCAATCACGTTATACACTTGTGTAATGTTCACTATTCTACCCATTATTGAACATCCATATACTGAATATATGGTATATCAAGTATTTTTTGAATGGGAGATAAATAAAAAAAATAATGATGTACATAGAAACATAGACATTAATTTCTTAAAATCATACCTCTATTTAAAAATTAAGTATGATATATTTAGTGCTTGCTAAGTTTGTACAAATGATTTTAAAAAATCTTAATTATTTTACTAAATAAAATAAAATTTTAACAAATTTTATTTTCAGTACTTTTCCCGAACCGGTTTCGACTAGAACCTTGTTATCTTCAGGGATAGACGTGTAGGTACTTTTGATATGTAATAGACAAGTACATATCTATCTCTGAAGATGACAAGGTTATTTATGTAACCAGTTGGAGAAAAGTACCAATAATAAAAGTGGTTAAAAACAAAGTTCTACTTTTATTTTTTATTAAGCTGGTATATACAGATGGTAACCTTTTACAACTACATACGCAACGATAAAACATTTCTCAACACCACATTGTTTCGATTTTGATTGAGACATCAATTTATCATCTTTTTTAAAGTAAGTACCTACTCGTAGAAACCATCCATGTCTGAAATACAGGTGCTTACATAAATGATTAATTGTTGCACCTGATCAAGATGTAACACACATATTTGATGAACTGATCGTTGGTGTCGGTCAGAAATGTGCAAGTCCGTTTTGCAGATGAAAAAAAATCTACAAGCTTTGTTTTTAACCACTTTTTTGTGCTTTTAACACTTTCATTTCCATTTTTAGTATTTAAGCTTATAATTTGACCAGATAATTTATTCACAACATTTTGAGTGTGTCCAAATACGTGTTCACAAAATCTGGATTATCTGCATTTACAGGAGTTATTTTCATATAACAAAAATTAAAATGATATTTTCTGGCGTTTTTTATGTGTGTGATTATAATCCAGGATTCAGACCTCACATACTAATAAAGAGTTTCTGCTCAATAAAAAGCTTCTTTTCATCTCACCAATAGATGTCTGTAGTAAAGTTCTAGTGATTCAAGAACAATGTTACAAAATTGGTTCATATATATAGAACTTCCAAGAATTTGAGTAGTGTGGTTGTCAAAAACGGGTAGAATTGGTGAATGTTACACGTGTGTAAAGTAAGCACTTAAAGCAACCTATGACGGTCGTCAGCCCCGTAAATGCCGAGACTTCCATATTCTTCTTCATATTTGATGAGATGTCAAAAAAGAATATAAATTTATTAAATTTAAATTCATTTTGTCACAAAAATGAAATGAAATCATGATTATTAACCCTGCTTTAAAGTGTATTTAATATAAATATGTCGGTAACGACAAAACCCGTCATTTATCAAATAAAATTAGTGTGGAAACAACTATGTATATGTTATTTTATTATATTTTACAGAGATAGAAATAAGTAATAAAAATTGGAACTTACCAACTTTTAGATATTAAGCAAGATAGAAGATTAATTAGACTCTTGGTACATAAAATAATCATTAGTATAAGTTCAATGATCTGTGTGAATCTGGAAATATATTTTTTTAATGTTATTTTTTGTTTAAATAATAAAAAAGTAACAAATTTATATTTGCTATCGTTTTTATATCTTCCTCAAAACACATCTTGAGGATGACCAAAGAATTCATGGATGCTGCAGAGAGAAAACATAATTTGCAGGCATGACCTAGGTGACGTTGTCCGTGATAGAATGACCTACAACCTGAGGATGAGGAGAGCTGACCCGACAGGCTACAAAGACGATAAGTTGAGATGGAGCCAGAAAGAAGAAGTACAAAAGAGTACTTTTTAATCGATTTATATTATCCACTGACACTTCGTGATGGAATTGCATTTTTAATATATTATTGGATTAAAACCAATATTTTTAGCTTTTCCACTTTATTTTTATTTGACCAGCGACCGGGTTTCGTCGTTACCGACATCATCAGACTGGTGGGAGGCTATACAAATTGTTATGTTATATATAAATCAAGGCAGGAGTTGATAACCGTGATTTGATATAATTTTATTGAGATTACTTAAATTCGCTCAAATTAAATTAATTAATCAGGTACCAGTCTTAAGTAATATTGAAAAAATATTACAGTGCAAAAATCACTTGTATTTATTTGACCCCTCCTGGGAATCGAACCCAGGACCTCCAGAACGGTAGCCGAGCGTGCTGACCATTACACTACGGAGGCGGACTAGGGATGTTAATGTTTTTAAATTGTATTTTGATTTTAAAGGACTCATTACAGTAATTTCCACTATTTAATATGTAAAAATACAATTTAAAACATTAACCCCTAGTAAAACTCCCTAAGATAAAGGGGTACCTATGTCAACGTTGTAGAGGGGTTTGCTGTAATAAAAACATAAATATTTATGTTCAATTGTATCTAGTGGCAAAAGGGTTAAACGTGGGAGCATACCGCAAATGCAAAATTTAATTGTAACACAGCGATATTCGTACGTAAACAAGTCTACAAATAATGAAATATACCCGATATTCAAATAAAGATAAAATCAAGGCACCCCACAAGAAAAACAGACCATTCATTCGACACATAATGGGAACAAAATAATTGTCAAACACATTTTCATGAATCCGTTTCTTGGCAGATTTTCAACGAATATGGAATGTGAAAATGAGGAGATTATGTCGCTCACTCCTTTCAAGAACGTCATAAATCAAAAATCGTCAATTTTGAGTTTTGCATGTTTTCGGAATGTCCAGAAAATGTACTATATCCCAGCAAAAGAGGCATATTTTTAACTTAATATTTACCCGCTACAGGGCTACAAAATGTTGTTTTTGCATTTTGAAGAAAAGGTATTGTTTAATTATTTTTTTATAAATACTAAATATTTTTCAAATGGAGAAAAAACATCCAGGTTTTACCTAAAATGATCTGTTACACCATGGGTTGGCAACCTTTTGTTGTAAAAGGGCCAAATATTTTTCATGGGGATCAGTGCGGGCCGCACTTGCAGTAGGTATACATACAATATTTATTTATTATTTATTTAAAACGCTAAGTGTATATTTTAACGACAGTTATTGTATTTAATAAAATCAATGAGATTCCCTTCGCTCCCTTTCTCACTTCCTTTCACTCAATTGTGTATAATATCGTCCGTCATGTGCGTTGCGGCGAGAATCTCGCGGGCCGCACCAAGATGTCTCGCGGGCCGCAGGTTGCCGACCCATGTGTTACACAGTAAAAAGTTCAATAAGTGGCTTGATATTTATTTTCAATACATTGTGTTATATTTTTAAGCTTTAAAAACGTTCTCCTGAAAAATCAAGTTTTTTGATTTATGACGTTCTTGAAAGGAGTGAGCGATGTGTTTAATAAAGTCCGCATACACATAAGTAAATTTGATAGGTGAGTTGCACCCACACACATGGAAATGTTGATATGCACGTGTAATAATGCAATCTATGGTACTAATATGGATCTTTCTAGAAAGTTATTCAGCTACTAATGTTGATAATGACAAAGTTATTAATAACGGTAGTTTAATATGGAATTCGTTAATTGGAATATATTAATTTTCATTGTATAATTACATGAATTATGAACTATTGATACTCCTAATACAAATGTTAGTCAGTTAAACAATGGAATAAATTAAAATATATAACTAACTAACTAATCATCACGCCCCTTCTCCGCAGGGGTAGGCAGAGAGAATAGAACGCCATACTACCCCGTCTTTGCAAATATTATTCGCCTCTTCCACTTTCATTCGAATAAGAAAATGCATATATATATTCATTAGAATCCGAAACATACTAACCATCGACAACCTAAAAAGAGTTTACTATGCTATCGTACACTCACTACTACAGTATGGCATTATTGCATGGGGAGGCTCATACAACAACATACTGAAAATAGTACAGAAAACCATAATTAAAGTCATCTTGAAAAAAAAAAAATATTTCCAACAAAATTATTATTTAAAAAATTTCAAGTCCCAAATATAGAATCCATTTATAAAAAAACCGCAGTTTTTCAAATACTGTGACAACTATTTAAATCTAACAAAAAATGTATCATCGAGATTTTCAAACGATTTTTCTACTCCAAAATGCAAAACCAAACAATTTCAACAAAACTTCAAATATTTGGCAATCAAACATTTCAATAAACTCCCTAAAGAAATAAAAAAAATACATGATATAAAAATCCTTAAGAAAAAATTAAAGCTCTATACATTTAAATCTTTAAAAAAATATTAAAAAAAAAAACTATTATATCTTTTATTATTTAACATTAAACCACGAGTGTAAGTCCCTTTCCAAGCACAAGAGCACAGACTCTTTTATGGAGAGGCACAGCGAATCGAAATATAAAAATTCTCCATATGTATAAATGATTCAAATGTTATTATGTTATAAATAAAAATGTAAATATACCTATTAAATGAATAAAAAAAATAAAATAAAAAAGTCATCTCTTCATACATACCCGACGAATATTTTAAAAAATATTATTTTAAATACATATGAAGTATTTATTTTTTTTAAATTAAATACTTGAGTTAGACCACTGATTGAGTTTTATTTTATTTCACGCGACTAATTTCAAAAACTACGTTTTCGTCAACAGGAGATCACGAAAAAAAATTGGTACAAAAAAGGTAGTTTTTATATAAAAAAAACATATTTATTTATTTTAAAAAATAATCACTTATATTAAGTTTTATTTCAATTCGCACGACTAGTTTCGAAAACTATGTTTTCATCGACAGGTATTTTTCGAATATAAATAGTAATTTGTAATATGTATGGTAAAAAATGTATATATAAATATTCGTACGTCTGATTAAAAAAAATGATCTTTTTGATAGAATCTTGATTTTATTAAATAAATTGTAAACCTATTGAATTTATATAAGTATATTCATTTATGATATCAATGAAGAAGAGTATGGAGGTCTGGGTATTTACAGGGCTTACAACCTGTTATAGCCCGGTAAAGTAATAACCTTGTACACGTTCAACATTCACCATTCTACTCATGATTGACAACTACTCATTTGTTTTAAAGTCATACATAAATTGTCAATATCAAAAGGTTAAAAGATTGATTTCACAACATCCATCTATGATTGAAATTAGAAAGCTGTTTTCCAGCAGAGACCCTTTTATTTACCCATCATTAGGTTTATTAATTTAAAACGCGCAAAAATAATACTGTTATGTTTAGTTTTGATCGAAAAAAAGGTTATTAATGGATTCGGCAGTCGCTTTGTGGTAATCTATCCATTTTTAAATTAATTTTTAAACACCCTTTAAAAGGTTATTTGAAAATAACGCGGAAGGCATCGAAACACGGGTCACAATAGATTTTAAGAAAAAGTGGTATTTACCAAGTTTAACTTAATTAATAATAGGTATATTAAATTAATTTATAATAGGTTTTACTGTATATTACATACATACAGTATTCACCCAAAAAAATATTACAAAATTATTTTTTTCTATACATCATCAACATCGATTAGAATAGTCGTTTTTCAACTGCAATAATCTCCATTCTAATTTTACATACTTACTTGAAAACATTAATAATAAAATATTAAAAATATTGTGATTTTCTTTTACATAATTAAAATATAACTTTGTTTTAAAATCACCATAAATTTATAGTGATTTTAAAACAAAGTAATATTTTAATTTTATAAAAAATTTATATATGCAGTTACGGCTCGCTTCCACTTTGGCTTTCTGTCGGGCTGGGCTCGCGCCGCTCGCGTGCCGCCCGTCCGACCACTGCAGTCACGACCTTCGTCCGTACCGAGAACACCATTAGAGTATTTTATGTTCTAGGCTGCGGCGCGCAGGTCCGCACGACGTCGGACGGCTGTCGGAAGCGACCCAGTGAGAACACGTATTAATTTACTACCTATTTCTCCTTATTCTTTTATTTTTTATTTTCTTTACATACATAATCGGGAATTACAATATTGTGCCCTCATCTGATACTCGTATATATGATATTATTAAGTCGTTATATAAAAATACAATTGCTCTAAAATCCAGTAAACTGAATGTTTTTATTCCTTATTCATTAATTATTTCTTGAATGTTTTCCGCAGATACTCTGTGGCACGTTTTATAATATCTTTATAAAATTAATTAACTTTGTTTTCACCACTTTTTTTACTAGTTCAATTTAACCTACCGGTTTCGACAATACCTTGTCATCATCAGGGTTTATTTTAAATAAAAAACATTAAAATACTTCACTAAAAACTCCCACACACTCCATAAAAATCCTTAGTTTATGATTTTTATTATATATATATATATATATATATATATATATATATATATATATATATATATATATATATATTTTAATATATATATATATATATATATGTATATATATATATATATATATATATATATATATATATATATATATATATATATATATATATATATATATATATATATACATATATATATATATATATATATATATATATATATATATATATATATATATATATATATATATATATATATATATGTATATATATATATATATATATATATATATATACATACATATATATAAAAACGAGCGTGAACACACGTCCCGCCCTCCAAGCGCGTTGTGATTTGAACGCCCAAGATCTAGGCCTTAAATGCACATGTAAGGGTTTTTTTTGCATATAGTTGTTTTACTGTCACATGTTTTAATTTGTTGGAACCTAAAAAGGAACATGATAAGGGTGTTGCATTAGCCGTAACCAGATAGAATGTCCACCTCCGTAGTATAATGGTCAGCTCGCTCGGCTACTATGCTGATGGTCCCGGGTTCGATTTCCAGGGAGGGGTCAAATAAATAAAAGTATTTTTATTTATATTACTATGGACTGGTACCTGAAGCGGAGGGCTGATCACTTTTCCTTCATGCGGATCGAGATAACACTGCGTTTATATGATGCAGTGCCCTATGCACCATCGGTTGCAGATAAGAGTTATATAAATAATAATAATAAACTTGCAATGATTGATATGGCGCCATTTTCGTATAATACTATCAGTATGGCGTATTTAGGTATATATAAAGATAGAATTACCTAGACGTTAGGGAATTAACAATTTTATTTTTATTTTTTTTAGATATTGGTTTAAGTACACCCCTGTTTGGAGAGTACTCGCGCACCGAGGTAGAGAGCATGCACACTATCCCTAAGTAGGTACTCAGTACAAACTGATCTAATGCGCCGCTCCCCGCAGCGCTCGGGACGAGATCTGGTGCAGCCTTAATGTCACGCCATTTGTCCGTGGCTAAATTAAATTTCTTATACGTTTTTGGCATCTCCTCATGGATGCAGAAGAATATGGAAGTCTAGGTATTTACAGGGCTTGTGCGATGTCATAGGCTGGTTAGGTGATCACTTTACACACGTGTAACATTCAATATTCAAACCATAATGCTCAAATCATTGGATGTCCTACACATATCATCAATATCATGATACTGTACATATGAGTTCACAATAGCTATCATTTTAGGATTGGGAAAGCTTTCATTTATCAGAGACCATTTTATTTGATTATATGCAAAATTCTAACCGGATTGTTTTACATACTGGGTTACATACAAACGCCTGAAAATATGCTTATTTTTTTATGCAGTTATTAATTTATAATTTTAACATATTATTTTATGTACATTCATGTATGTTTTGAATATTGAAAGCATTAACTTTGTGGATCATCTTGATAAATTATTTCGAGAAATAAAAATACTTTGTTTTCTGATCCACTCACATTTTTATTTTTCCAACTAGTTTCGGCAACAACCTGTTGCCCTCTTCAGGGTTACAGTTATAAATGTAACCCTGAAGAGGGCAACAGGTTGTTGCCGAAACTAGTTGGAAAAATAAAAATGTGAGTGGATCAGAAAACAAAGTATTTTTATTTCTCGAAATAATTTTACATTCATGTACCTTACACCTGGTCAAATAATAAGCTGCATAAAAACATCCCAAATAAAAACCTTGCAGTATGTAAAATAGTTCAGTACGAAATGCATAGTTCTTGCATACACTTAAATAAACGGGCCATCACTACATAAAAGCTTTCTCAAATCAACCTTAGATACTGCCACGAACTCACACATTAAGTAAAGGGGTTGTACCTATACGAAATATGTGTGAATTCTAAAAAATGCCTAGTGTTATCAATCATGGTTAGAATGGTGAATGTTACACGTATATAAAGTGATAACTCAACCAGCCTGTGACGGTTCATAAGCCCTGTAAATACTCAGACTTTCATATGCCTCAAAAACTAGACACTGTATTGTTCACCTTACGGGTGATACAACAATGAGCCTGGAATAACATTTTAATTTTTAGTTTATTAACCAATTGACAAACTATGTTTGATAATGTCTTGCTAAGACGAAACGTGTCACAATATATATACATATCGCTCACTCCTTTTAACAACGTCCTAAATCAAAAAACTGGATTTTTCAGGAGATCGTTTTTACGTTTAAAAATATAATGAAATGTATTAAAAATAAATATCAGGCCACTTACTGAACTTTTTACTGTGCAACAGATCTTTTAAGGTAAAACCTGACTGTTTTTTCTCCATTTAAAAAATATTTAGTACGTTTAACAAAAAAATTAAACAATACCTTTTCTTCAAAATTCAAAATCAATACTTTTTGTCCTGTAGCGGGTAAATATTATGTTTTAATGCAACTTTTGCTGGCATTAAGTACAATTTTTGGGCATTCCGAAAACATGCACAACTGAAAATTTACGTTTTTTGATATATTACGTTGTTGAAAGGAGTGGGCGATATGTAAATATTTAACTAAAAACAGAATTCAATCCAATAACTTTGTTTAATTTTGGATACATTACCCGAAAATTTTGAATGGAATTCTACCAACTGTCTGCAATAAATTAGTTACAATATATAATTGTTTTTACTACATTTTCAGACACTTGATTATACGCACTAAGAATTAAATTAGGATATGAATACTATACGTATAATGTTGATGCATCACCCATAGGGTAAATAGTGTTATTCATTCTACCAGTGTCTTATAGAATGAATAACACAAAACCTTTTATTTCATTACGCTCGTGTTAAATTACCATCCAGCATTCTTCGGGTAACACCATCTGTTACCGAACCCATTTACCATAATATCCATCCCGGGATCTCATCCCGCGCCGTGGAGAAGTGGTACATTAGTACACTACCGACACGCGGTATCCGAGTTCGCATCTCGGCGAAGTGTCAACATGCTGAACAGCGCTACGGGGACTTGTCTCTAACCATTGGCGGGCAGTAGACTAGATGAAGTGAAAAAAATAATGATAATTGATGAGAAAATAGTCGAGTATCTAGGGATTAATTTGAATATGTACTTTTCAATCTACGTTTCTTTTCCTATATTTCAGAGATGTTTTTCACCATGATGTTTTTCAAATATTAAAATCAAACACTGATACGAGTCTACTAAAGACACCAGTTTGCCCTAACAAGGTAAAAAAAAATTCAGAGATTTTTTTAACGTTTTTAAAAATAAAATAAACACTTCAGTAGACTCGATTCTGTGTTTCATTGAAATATTTAAAGTATTAATATGGAGCTCTACAAAATAAACACAAATTCAATAAATATATGAAATCCTTCATTTATAATATCATGAAATATATTGTCCCTTCCAATCCTCTCCTTGTGTGTGTGTGTGTGTATATTTATATATATAGATACAACTTCCCCCCACCCCAATCTTTATCTAAACCCAATAATTTGTTCACTGTTTCTTTTATATATCATGTATGTATGTTTAGTCATTAAATAAATCCTTCAGAGGGTAACACGTTATTACCGAAACTAGTTGGTTTTCAATAAAAATGTGAGTGGATCAAAAAACAAAGTCTTTTCATTTCTCAAAATAACATATCACAATGATCCACAAAGTTAATGCTTTTAATATTGAACATAAAATAAATCAAAGGGTATTAATTCCGAAAAACTTTAATTGTTTTGGAGCTAGCAAGTGCACCAATGGCCTATCCATTGGACTAATTCAATTGACAAGTGACCTTTCCAGCTAGTACCCATGGACGTGTAGAAAACTGCATGAAAAGGTCTCTCAAGACATGCAATATGGATACAAATCGTTCTGCATTCGACTGCAATGTCCGTTCTTTGTCCTAACGTTTGATCTTGTAATTTCAACATCGAAACAATATGTAACTACGACATAACAACGGATTAAATGGAAATGGGATTTGTATTAGGGTATTAAAAGACAGTATTGTATTTACATCATAAAAATTCCCTTGCAAAATATTACGTAAATGGAAGGACTCTCAAAGTGTGCTTCGCGTAGCCTATGCCAAGGCTTCTCCGTTACAATCCACGTAGCATCATTGTAAATTTACAATAATGTTACCATCAATAATTTCATTTAAAACGTTATGACATAAACCGGGAATTATGTTTTTAACCACTTTTATTTTTGGTACCTACATTTCTCTAACCGGTTTCGACAAGAACCGTGTCATTTTCAGGGACAGGCAAGTACATGTCATTTCCTGAAGATGACAAGGTTCATGTTGGAGAAAAGTACCAAAAATAAAAGTTGTGAAAAACAAAGTTCTTGTTTTATTTTCAAAAAAATATATCACAATGTATCTGCGAACATTCAATAAATTATATAAAACAATTTAGTTTGCATGTTTAGTGTTATTTTGTGTATATTGTTGTACAACTCAGTAGTGCATAATATGTCTAATTTTTCATATATTTTTTTAAATAACTTTAATTAAATTATAAGCTTAAATTCAGATATTGCTTATTTTATGGCTCTGTAAATTATTCATACCTTCAAAAAGGTTCCGTCGCCAAAAATATTTGAGAATCGCTGCATTCACGCATTTTTGATTGATGCAAAACTGTACATTTAAAACCATGTTTCGACACATCTTCTTCTGACTTCTAACACTTATCAGCACCCAATGGTGCATAGGACACTGCGTCGTACCTTGAAAGGAATAAACCAAACGAAAATCCCTTTTCTTTGTAGGGTTAAGTTAAATATCATATTTTATTGATTTTTTTTTTAAAAAACCTTCATTTCAAAGAATTTTCCATGTGAAGGATAGTAAGTTTTGGGAAGGTTACCATCTGTTACCATCCGTTGTTTTTATCTATTTAAACAAAATGAATATACAAAAAAAAAGTATTAAAAAGGCTGTAAATACATATGAATTTAGATAGCAAATATTGTATGAGCCTTTTACGGTCATATTTTACGCCTCGCATTGAAGATTTACAATTTTCAATTAAAGTTTCTTGACGCGGAGAATTCAGAGTAATCGAATTATAATATATTGAATTTCCATTACTTCTGTGATCTTTCAAATATGTTTATTGTTTATTAAATGCGATCAAGTTTAGTGGCGCAAACTGAATAGTAATTCCAAATCTCTTGCACAATAATACTGTTGTAGTATAATATCGGTAAGACAAGCAGTAAACTAGTATAATATGTTTTATCAAAATGCAACTGAGGTCAAAATGCATCATAAAAAAAATGCAGCATATTAATAAGTTGGTAACATGTCATTAAGGAAATCAAGTCGAAAATGCTTTTAAGATATTATATCAATAAATAAAAAAACTCAAATCTTCGAGTATGAATACATTTATACAGTTTTTATATAATCATTCATCTTGACTGAAAATGAATGAATATACACACTTGTCCTGAAACTCATATTTTCAATTATTTTTTTTATTGATTTTTTTTGTATTTATAATAGTGTGAAATTGAATTATATGTGTATTTGTTATTTTTTTAGAATGCAAATATTATAATTACCTTTTTCCAAAAAAATTGAAAATTGAAAATTTTTCAAAAAAAAGTTAATGTGGATATAACGTAGGTGAAAATTTATGTAAAATAAATAAATCAATGGCAGTACAATATCAGGATTAAAATGCAAAATTATCCCTAAAAAAAATTAAAACAAATAAATTTTATTTTGATAATACATTTAATTATAAATTTGCTGGCTTTTAAATAACCCTTTTTCCAGAAGACGAAAAATTTAATTTTAAATATAAAACAGAACATTCGTCAAGACTACTATTTGAGTTTATTAATGTAAACATGACTAGTTTCGAAAACTTTCCATTCAATGTGTAAAAATACAATATTTTTGTATGTAAAATCAATTTTAATACCAATTCAATAAATAAAATAATATTTTAATTTCCAGTACATATCAATTGATTCAATTTTTTTTAAAATTTTTAATCAAGTATGTTATCATAATTGAATTGTATTTAAACTGAACACACATATCTCAAGATTTTAAAGTAATGTATCATTAATTTATGATATTAATCCATATTACGTTATGCGATGTGCATATTAATATAGATAAGTGTGCTACGCGCGTGAATGTGTACATAGCTCATAAAATATTTCAATAAATTTCATTCCTCTAGCCATTTTATCACTAATGTGACATGGATTATACTGGTATTCTCTATTGAAACGTGATTCTATGTGTTCGCTTAATGTCAAATATTAATTCATTGATTCTAGCGAAATATCGAGAAGTTTGGTACTTACACAGATTACGCATACGAAGCATAAATTAATTTACTAACCTGTGTGTAACACGTACAGAAGACAGAATTGTCATTGGCCGTCCACAATCAAAATGAAATTAATTTGTAATTATGGTAACCGATACTTTTGCATTGCATTCAGAAATTATTTCTAGTTTTCAAAATTTGAATTAAACAATACTGTTATTTATTTATTTCTTTTATTTTTAGTTTAAGTTTAATTTAGAATATACCACTTCTTACATTTTTTTAAATAGTGGTATTTACTAAGTAAAACATTTTGAGTGTGTCCAAATACTTCTTCACAAAACTGGATTATCTCCAATAAGGAGTTATTTTTATATTATTTTTTGACACCTCAGCATAGATGAAGAAAAATAATGAAGTCTGGGTATTTACGGGGCTTACGACCGTCGTAGATTGGTTTTAAGTGATCACTTTACACACGTGTTACATTCACCAATTCTACCCATGATTGGCAACCAAATTACTCAAATTCTTTGAACTTTTATATATTGTTCAAATTCGAAACAAAGTGCTTGAATTCACTAGAATTTCGCTAGAGACATCTTTGGTGAAATGAAAGAAGCTTTTCATTGAGGGAAAACTCTTCATCCGATTCCAGGATAATAATCACATACATAAGAAATGCTTGAAATATCCTTGTATTTTTTTTTATTATTTTAGCTTATAATTTGACCACTTAATTTATTTACTACGTTTTGAGTGTGTCCGAATACTTGTTCACAAATCTGGATTATCTCCATAATTTTTTAAAATTAATATTGGATATCTTAACACAGATGAAGAATAATATGGAAGTCTGGTCATTTACGGGGCTTACGACCGTCATAGGCTTGTTACGCGTATGTAAAGTAATCATTTAACATTAATATAACATAAGTTGTATATATTTATTAAATCACAATTCTAAACACATTTAAAAATATATATATTTGCAGAGACCCACCAAGCCACCTTGTGTGTCTTGTTGGTGGAATTCTTTTTGAATACATTTTTTATTGTTTTTAACCATTTTAACCTAATATACACTCAAAAAAAGGGAAAAATTATGAATATAAACATTTTACAATTTTCATAAAATTAACTCTTGATCATTCACCCATTTCTTTATTTTGCCTTTGTTCCATACTTTATTTAGACCTCTTACATCCGTCGGCAACAAATTAAAAATGTTCGGAACGATATATTTTCAGTGTTTGACTCCCGTGTTTATTAAACTAGCCTATGACGGTCGTAAGCCCCGTAAATGCCCAGACTTCCATATACTTCTCAATCTATGCTGAGATGTAAAAAAAAATATTTTACATTCAAACGTGGTGAAATGGAAGAGAATGTTTATAAAGTACGTAATGAATAGGGTTAGATAACACCAAATGACTTTAACACAATCTCAACAATTAACTTTTCCGTCATTTCCTTAGTCCAGCAAGATCTTTGTCTTATTACAATGTCTAAAGTAAAGGGCTATTCACATTAAATATCTTAGATCAATAATACACTAGAAAAGTAAAAGCTGGTCATATTCAATTACTTATTTTTAGTTGTATTTTACAATAATAATTTTAATAAAAAAAAAATGTATATTCAGTCCAATGAAAAATATCAGCAAGATAATAATTGTATAAAATTATTTTGGCAATCATAAACAATACGTAATTAAACAATAATTTTTTTTTTGTTTTTTGTAGCTATTTCTTCAAACCATCTTCTGTACCCGATGGTGCAAAGGGCACTGCATCATATAAACGCAGTGTTATTTTTATCGTTAACACACGAAGGAAAGGTGATCAGCCCTCCAGTTCAGGGTAAGATTAAATAAATATTAGAGTGAAAAAAATCACTTTAATTTATTTGACCCTTCTCCCCTGGAAATTGAACCCGGGACCTCCAGAACGCTAGCCGAGTGTGCTGTCCATTACATCACGGAGGTCGACAAAACAAATCTGTATTTTTTTTTATATTAAATAAATAATCAAAATTAAATATGGATCATTGTATGAACCATCTGAAAGATTGAAATATTAGAGCAATTGACCAATTCAAATATCTGTTGAACAGTGCGTAGTGTGGATTATGGTTTGGCATCTATAAAGGTGTTAAACAGGGATGTGCAATGTCATCCGGAGTGTTTTATTTATTTACAGAGGAACAGCGTAACTAGTTTTAATATACGTATGTGTAAAGTAAAAATGTCTAGCAAATGATTCAAATTGTATATTGACTATAAAAAATAAATAAAACAAATGTGGATAATTGCATGAATGAACTGGAAGGTTGAAATGTTGGATCAAAAATGACCAATTTAAATGTCTGTTGCACAGTGCGCAGTGTGATTCGTGGTTTGGCATCTCTAAAGGTGTTAAACAGGGATGTGTAATGTCACCCTGGGTGTTTAATCTTTGTACGGAAGAACACGGTAACTAGTTTTAAGATATGTATGAGTAAATAAGAAATAGCGAATGAATCAAATTACATATAAACATTAGTAATTTTTTTTTAAAATATGGAAAGTTGCATGAATGAACTGAAAAGTTCGAATATTGGATCGAAAATGACCAATTTAAATGTCTGTTGCACAGTGCGCAGTGTGAATGTACCTTAAGCTGCGCGTGTCGTGGTGAGGTCTGAATAATAAGGTAGGAGTGCATAATGGCAATATGTGGAGTGAGCCAAGTAGGTCCAGGTCCCGGTAGGAAGGAGGTACTCGCTACCCGCTAGAAGGTACTGCATCGTGCTCTGCGATCAATTACCTGAAGTGCTTCGCGTATCACAATATAGGGTCTGCAAAGGCGATAGCGCGAGCTGCAACTTGCATAAACATATCAATTGTTTTTTGAAGATTATGGCTAAATGTAATTTTTGTTGGACCGCATGTATTAGGGTGAGTGGCTCATTTTCATCTTGGTCATACCAGAGTCGATATATTTTGACTAAAGGATAGCCCTTCGATGGGGCCAGTGTTTTTTCGCGGTCGCTTTGAGGGGTTGTGTCACAGCCTGGGCGTTTCTAAAGTTCCAATTTGTCAATTATATTCACAAATTTAACTAATTGTTACTGAAAATAAATAGGAGAAAATGGTTTTCACCCTTACAATATGAGATTCGTCTAAAAGTGATATTGAAAACGATTTTTATACACAAGACATTATACGCTACGATACGATAGTGACGATGAAATTGGAAAATTTACCGATGCGTTTCGCTAGTGAAAACTGCGAAGACAAGCTAATTAAACACGACATTCTGGTGAATGAAAAATAACTGTTTTTTTCTCAAATTTTATTAATTTCAAAGTATATTTATTACAAAATGCTACTTTATTTGTGTATTTTAATATTTTTTCCACCAATATCAGAAAGGAATACAAAAATCGGTCAATAATTGAGAAAAATATATTGTTTATTTTGTACACATACAGGTGCATAACCGGAAATTCGTTAAGAGACAGAATAAAGAATATGGAAATTCGTAAAATGTTTAAAACGGAGGATAAACATAGTTATTTGAGGGAATCAGTGAAGACGATTCATGAATACCCATGTCAATAGAATACAAGAAAATAGACTGGCCCGAATTGTTCTTAAAGATCATCCAGACGGAAAAATACCACCTGGAAGACCTCTAAAGCGATGCCGTGAAAGCTGGCAGTCCACTTCACAAGAAACAGATATTGAAACAGATAGTTTCGAGAATGTATTAGATGCAATAAGAAAAAGAATATGAGAAAAATCTCAACACTAAAATGGTTAAATAAACAAATGTACATTTTTTTTCCTTGAAGTGTTGTTAAATAACAAATGTACAGTTTTATTCGTTGAAGTTTTTCAAATAACAAATGTACATTTTTATTCGTTGAAGTAGTGTTAAATAACAAATGTACAGTTTTATTTGTTAAGTCTTTCAAATAACAAATGTACATTTTTATTCGTTGAAGTAGTGTTAAATAAAAATGTACAATTTTATTCCTTGAAGTGTTGTTAAATAACAAATGTACAGTTTTATTCGTTGAAGTTTTTCAAATAACAAATGTACATTTTTATTCGTTGAAGTAGTGTTAAATAACAAATGTACAGTTTTATTTGTTAAGTCTTTCAAATAACAAATGTACATTTTTATTCGTTGAAGTAGTGTTAAATAAAAATGTACAATTTTATTCCTTGAAGTGTTGTTAAATAACAAATGTACAGTTTTATTCGTTGAAGTTTTTTGAATAACAAAAGTACATTTTTATTCGTTGAAGTAGTGTTAAATAACAAATGTACAGTTTTATTCGTTGAAGTGTTGTTGAATAGCAAATGTACAGTTTTATTCGTTGAAGTGTTGTTAACGCATCTTGTTAAAGAGGCTCTCGGGGTTTATGGCTTGTAGATGAGGCATTGCAGGCACATAGCAAACTACGCCCGCGCCAAGTCGGTATCTTAATAGAATCGTACTCGCAATACTACAGCCGTAATGCAGTATTTAAACTGCGCATTCAATTGTGGCATTTTAGAATACGTGCTACCTGA
>NW_028282836.1:0-26235 GCF_059751285.1 Brachycentrus maculatus
TCCCAACCCCAACCCCAACCCCAACCCCAACCCCAACCCCAACCCCAACCCCATATTATATATTGGGTTATAGATTATATTATATGATATTATATATTGGTTTATAGATTATATTCTAGATTATGCGATAGATAAAGTTTTCGAAAATCTAAAGAATCTTTAGAGGATCTTGTGATGTAGATTACCGATGAGCAAATCTATTCTGAAATATGATAGCAGTATATTCATGTGAAATTAGCTATAAAAATCATACATTCTATTTGTTGTTGGTGCTGTTGTTGTTGTTGTTATTGCTGTTATTTTCAGTTTTGTCAATTTTTGTAGCTTCCTGCCCGACTGCTGTCTTCGAGATGTAGTGTCCAAACTAGCTAGGCAATCGATAGTTTCCAGGACCAGGAGTGCTACTCTTCGGAGCTAGGGGCTGTCTAAGTGAATTCCCAAATTTTCTAGCCTGCGAGTTGTGAACCTTCGACACAAAATACTTGCCTTATGAGGACATCTCAAAATTCTTAATCTCATAGTTCCCTGGGCCTGGATTGCCATTGTGAACCGAAAACCCCCTTTTAGAGAGATTATTGAAGCTTCTCGTACAACTGCTCTTATGTTTCGCCAAGAAGTACTTACCATTGGGACTCAAATTGAAATTAGTCTCATCTGAATATTTAAAGATTTCTACATGTTCCAGGGCCCGGGATCTTCTTCTTCTCTTTGTCATCATGATAATTCTTGCCACGAAGCGAATAGCTTGTCTTATTGAGTTCTGAGCCGAGTTGGTAGTTACCTGGCCCTGGGTTCTTATTGGTGGTGCTTGAGACAAATGGTCCTGTTATTGCCATTTACTCGCGGCCTTCCCCGAACTTCGGGCCCTTTAACAAAGACTTGGTGAAATCTGATTTGATTTCGTAGAGGTTTGGAGGCGGAGACTTTGGGACACTGAGTAAAATAAATAGAAAAGTACTCTTTCGTGAAATCGTATTTATAGCCATAGCCAGGCGATGTGCTCCTGATCGACTCTTTCGGAATGTTATAAAACTTATCACATCTACAATCACCACAAATATACAGAACTCGGAGTCTTTTAGGGAATCTCGATTATTTATAGAAAGTGTAGAGCATCTTGGCCTTGGAGGAATTGGTTGGACTATTGCAGATTTCATTGCAGTTTGAGATTGTCACTGACATCTTCTACTCTTCGATTAATTAATATATGTATGTGTCGAATTTAGGATTATATTGGGAGATGGAAAATAATGGGATGTGTTTTTTTGTTTCGATAATTGGGTTATATATGCGTATATCTATATAAGAGAAGGATATGCTGTGTTATATGTATTTTTTTAGGATTATGGGTGATTGTGTTGGGCTTTAATTGTATTGATGTGTGGTTGATGTGTGGTTTTTATATGTGTTTTATATGAATTGCTCAATTTGCCAACCAATAAAATAAGGGCCTTCCTCGAAATTACGCATGAAAGAATAATAGGAGCAATCGCAATAAAATGTTATGTTAGTGCTCATGTTCATATTGTTTAACAGATTATGAAATCAATTTTAAAAATACGGATGTTTTGGTATCCATAGAAATATAAGTAATAAACTAATTGGGTTCGATATTGTACACACACTCTTATACTCTGAGACATATATACACATATATATAAATATACATAACCAATGGAAGAGTCCGAAAACTCAGCATTCATCAAATAAAAAGTATCCCCACAATTCGAACAAATCTTCCCACTGGCAAACCAAAAGATGACCACAATTCTATAAAAATGCTATAACAGCTTCCATGATCAGCCGAGTAATTTCGCATAATGTGTCATTGATAAACAAAACAAAATCTCTGAAATCATGCGAAAAATGCAGTATAAATCAGTCTTCCTCCCTCGAAGCTATGGAGTGTGCATTGGAGCTGAGTATAGTCACGATGTAGCCGGCGATAAGAATCTAAAGTATATTAAGAAGTGTTAAGACTAAATAATGAAGATGAGCAAGAAGATAATTGAGGGGTTTATTGGGGATTTAGGGAGGATATGATTGTTTGTGTATTATGAGGAATCACTCATATATGATATAGAGTATGGATAGGCTGCTGTGTACGATTATAGTTTTAGTTATATGGAGAGTTAAGATAGTGTGACTCTATCGCCAGTTGTATGAGAATTTGATGGATACCCATACTTTATTTATATATATATAGAGCTGTAATTGATGATTGATTATAATTATTAACAATTTAATAAAAACTAATGATAGATGTTCCCCTCATTTCTTTTTGTTACTATTGGTTTTCTTTGGATCTTGGCTTTCTTTCTTTTAGGGCTCTTTTATCTTTGAGGAGTTCTTTTTGGGATCGGTTTTTGTTTATTGGCTCATCTTCGGTTTGTTATTACTATTTGCGTTATTGGTCTTTGCATTTGGACTTGGATTTGGATTAGAATTGGGATTGGGATTACTCGCCTTCAATGCCGCGATCTGCTCCTATATGACCTTCTGTTCATCGACAATCTTGTTAATCTCCTTTTTCTTGAGCTCCCCTATTTGCATCAAAGTATCCTCAGTATTCTAGCTTTTCAGTTTCTTCAGCTTATCTTTAGTATCTTCTAAATCAGAATGCAGTTTCTCCCTCTGGTTGACAGCCTCTTCAATACCCCTCCCTGACTTAATACTTTCTGCTTTCTTCAGTTACTTTTGGATATCCTCCTTGAAACTATTGATAGTCTTATCGATTTCTGATGATTTGAGTGTCAGCTGGTTGTACTCTTCCTTGGCTTCATCATGCTTTTTCTTTTGGATATTGTTGGATCTTTTGATAAGTTTGAGCTCTTCCTCCTTTTCCTCGAGTTTGGCATAAAGTTTCTTTATTTATTTTTGCACTTTGAGGTCCACATTCGAGTTATTCCCACTGTTTTTATATAACTAACAGAGTAGCTACTTGGTGACATTCTCGCGACCATCATTAAGTTACACTTGATGTTCCTTCAGCATGTTCATGATAGTTTATGGGTTACTCTTATACTCCTTATCAAGACCGTTGAAATAACCCTGCATTTTCTATTCAATTTTACTCTTATTGATTTCTACTATAATCTCCTCCTTCCCATCGATATGCATTTCCAGCTTCTTTTCGTATAGTGCATGCAATTTCTTGTTGATGATGAACTTATCGAATGATTCCAATGCATTGGATTTACAGATATGAAAGATATCGAGAATTGTTTATAGTTGTTTGGGTTGCTAGTCTTAGAAGTATGCGGATAGTTACTCATGGTAAGTTAAGATGCAATAGTTATAGGCGGAGATGTAGAGTTATTATAGAATTCTGTTGTAGTGTTTGTTGAGGTTTATTTTGGGTTTTGTTTGGAGGGGGTGTTTATGGTGGTTTTTCTGGGATGTCATGGTAAGGAGTGTTGGCATTGCGAGCTCCAGGGATTTTAGTAAGATATTGGTGTTTAATATTAGTGGCGATCGACTGATATTCTCCTCGAGGACATACTAATCCGAGTCATCAATCAGTATGGTCTGATGCACACACAAATCATAGACCTTCACAAAGATACTCGATATGGCTTTGATGTACTATGGGGATATCACACTCTTCATCAGGAATGGTAACTCTATTAGTTCGGAGTTGGATCCCTTATATGAGGAAGTCTTTGCTTCAGGGAGATAGTGATGGTGAATGTTTGTGAATGGGAATGTGGAGGAGATTTGTTGATTCTGTTGTTTTGGGTTACGATACAGATTGTGGAGGATGTGTGGGAAGTAGTTGTTGCTATTGTATCCGGCTTCGGGGATTTCGAACATTTGTAGGGAATTTCCTAAGTTTTATGCGAACAGTTTTAGGGATTGATCCATAGCGCCCGAATGCTGGTTGATAAGAACATACTGTGAACTGATCATCAAACCAATGCCATTCAACACCCGAAATGCCTCATCCTTGAAGCCACAGTTCCCAATTTAACAGAGAAAGATACAAACATTATCCTTAATAAACGGCTTCTGACAGAGATAGATGCCTGCCCGACCTCCATCTGCCCTGTCCTCGTTGATCCCCCGATGACAATACTAAATTATAGAAATATAATACATTATTGCCTTTAACTTCTGCCAGATTGTACACTTTATCACAGAAGAAGCTCTTCCCTGACTTATTATCGCCAATAACTGTGATAAAGCAGATATCATAAGCCGTGTATTTCCGCATGAGTTCGGAGAACTAGGAGTGCAGTTCAAGAGTATTGGAAGCCAGATGAATGCTGAAGATCGGGATTATTTTGTTATCATGCTTATATGCAGGTGTATTGCTAAGATTGGTATGGCTGTTGATGTTGGAAGTCGAACCTATATGACTATCAAACCCATGATGCATTTCGAGTTAGTCAACATGAAGATACCGATTCAGTTTGTATGGCTCATAGTCTCCATAGTCATCTCTTGTATGCAGCTATGATGTCTCATTGGAGGGTCTTGCATTCTTTTTATGGGCAATGACAGAGTTTTTTGAATTTATGTTGGAATTTCTATTGGTGATGTTCGAGGGTTGGCTGTTCAGGACAATTGGATGCATGACGAAGGATTGGTCGAAGCAGACTGAGATATTGGGTGTGGTACATGAGGCTTGGAGGTCTTATTTTTGGGAGGACATGGTAGTTAATGTTTATATTCTTATCTATCCTATGCTATAATATCGATGTGTCTCTTGTTAATTGTATGTATGTATGTTTGTATGTTTGTATGTATTTTTATATGTATGTGCTTTAATATATACATGAGCATATACATGAGCATATACATAAACATGAACATGAACATGAACATGAACATATAAGCATTAACAGGTGCATTAACATAAACATAGGCATTAACATGAGCATTAACATAAACATAAGCATATACATGAGTACAATAAATCAATATGAATACAAAATCCCATATCATTGACGAATCTTGGCATCGAGTACAAACTCACATATCGGCTTCAAGATATCTTTCTCATAGTCAAATGAGTTATGTGACATATTGTAGGGACTGATAAATCTACATTTTTGTTTTTGGCTGCCGCTATGATTCTGACTCTGATTTAGACTATGATTGTTCTCATAGGCATGTACGACTTGCTACCCATGTCTGTAATTTATAACTTCGTCTATTCTTCCATGGATGACTAAAAGACTGCCCTTATACTTTTAGAGTTGTTCGATGTTATTAAAATGTGTCTTTATCAGAGCTCCGGGGCATCCGACCATATCTTTGGCGACATTCGGTATAGTTGAGAATGGTGATACTAAAACTAAGCCTCCAATTTGACATTGGGTAGCCAAAAAAGAAGCACCTCCGCTACCAATCGACCTCCCAATAACAATTGTGTTACTCTCTTTGACATATCCTTTCCCTATCTTCTTCAGATGTTCATAGAACTATACTGCATCTTCTTTGATTCGATCCGAAATCCGCATCTTCCACTTTTTCTCATATGTTCCATATGTTGGATATTCAATTGCATAGACATTTGCATTCTCAAGCTGTTCAAAGATAGGTAAGAGGAAGTTTGAAGCGTATCCTATATCCTCCGCATTGCCATGAAAATAGATTATTGTATAAGAGGGTGCATCTGTATGTTTAAGTTCGAGATATGGAACTGCATCTCCATGCTGAAAATGTAAGAGAAAATATACTGTGTTTGTGAATGTATTGATGAGTTCTGTATTGCTGTAGGAAGATAAAGGAGATGGAAATATTAGGCAGTTGCATTAGCAGCAGAGGGTGTTGCTCAGGCATGATATGAGTGAACCCATCTGATTTATATCTGATCTATTTATTGTATTTAATATGAGCATTACATTTAATAGATATACGCATTAGATTTAATATTTCATATCGGTATTACATTGCATTATATATCCCATCCCCTTTGCACATTGCAATCCAAAATACAGTATGCAATAATAATCACTACTGGAAAATTCAAAGCAGAGAGTTCAGTAAAGAAATTCCCTTACTTTTATTTTTGTACTTCTTACCTTTCTCTTCATAGTTACTATATTCTGCCTTAAATACCGATTTGGATGTGATTTTACTACATTTTCTCTGCATAAGTTTCAGTTGCTCTTTTAGTTTCGACTGCCCTGTAATTACAATACTATTTTTCTTACTGTTCCTATTTTTCGGTATTGCAGCCCAACGTCTTATTTGACTTTATCTACGTTTGTATAGAGTATCTTAGTCTTCATCCGAGTCCATTTTGTTTTAATTCATATTAAACTGATATGAGAATGACTGAGCTAAACGCTCATGTATCTTCCTTTTGATAACCAATAAGTTTTGAATTGCATTTTGGTTCTCTATTTTAGTTGCTTTTTCTATTGATGATGCTCTTGAATTGCGCTGAATGTGTTTTTTGTGGATGCTCTCATGATTTGAATGGTTTTCATGATTTTAAATGTTCGGGTTATTGCCTTAGTTGCGGAAAGTTGAAACTGATTATTGTTCCAATTCATTAGGTTAGTTATTTGTTTGTTCTTTTTGTTCATCTTGAATATCTGCTGTAATGTTTTTGTTTTAATAAAAAGAGACTGCTTCATAACTTTTATGTGTATTTTCATAAAATTAATGCTTCTCTAATTGTTTGTTAATTCTATTAATTTCAGAGTTAGTTTAGGATTTCGGTTTGTATTTTTTGAAGATTTATGAAATTATAAGGGTTTTAAATTTGGTTGAAGACATTCTTTTACTATTATTTATAGATTTAGGCTCTATGTTCTTTTGTTTTGTATTTCCTAGATTCATAATAGCATATCCACAATCTGAATCTTATAACTATCTTTAAAACTCAAAATCTTCCTACTTCCCATTTCTATCCACATGCACGCCCGCATCCACATGCATATTGACAGGAATAGGCATAACTTTCAATAAAGCCTGATACATCAATAAAAAAGGCCGAATTATTTTAGTTTGAAGGCATCCCCGAAGTTTGCATGTAGCGATCAAATCACGTTCATACTCAATGTATATTTCGAATAGCTGTGACATCGTTAATTATAATCTTATAGGTGATGGGTTGTTTCTGTTGTTTTGGATGTTTTGCAGTAAATCCAACTTTATATTTTGATACTGTGATTAGTTTTCCTTTATTGTTGTTGTTAGTGTTTTTGTTGGTGTTGTGAAGCTTATTGTGGATTTCGATGGCTGTAGTCTATATGGTTTTTTTAGTATGCGTGGTTTATGCAGACTTTTTCTAGTTTGCTTGAAAAGAGGAGGAAAAGCATTATATTGTTAGTAGTCATTAATATTGTTGAAAGTGGGAGTATTATTGTTGGGAGTCTGAGTAAAAGTGAGATTAGAATATTTGTTCTCTTTCCCACTAACTATATCACTAAGATAAGATTGGTAATTTAATGCCATTGACTCTTTCTTCGATATAATATTCATAAGCATACCATAGACATGATTCTCTCGACCATTAATATTCTTCATCTTCACAGATTCATAAAACTTAATATCCTTACATTTATAGCTCAGATTCTGTGAATGCAGATAACCATTCTTCACATAGTTACTACAGCATTGACTATTGCTATTGGATATGCTGATATTTCCACTAACATTGACTTTAAGTTTTGGGTTAATTGTTTAGAGTAGCTTTGTTTATGATGGGGATACATTTGTTGATTTGTAAGGATTTATCGATTTGTTTTGAGGGCTTTTATATTATGAGACTGTTAGTTGATGTAAATTGTGAGGGATTTTATGGTGATGTCGGTTTAGGAAGTATTTGTGTTATGTCATTGTGCTGATGGTCTACTTTTTGGTCATTGTTCTAATTTGTTACTTATAGATTTATTTAGGGAGATCACTTTCACTTCCATTCGCACCTACATTCACACTCTCACAGACACCTCCACTTCGAACACAAACACCAACACCCACACTCTTGCTGATTATTTATTTACTAACACTCGATATCGATGATCCATCCTTACCTTCAACCTTATTTCCCTGCTCAATAAGAACAGTGACAGATCCTTTAAACTCGGATTAATCACGAGAGACACAGGCTTCAGAAGTGAAAGAACTACTGGGCTGTAATCTGTGAACCATAAACATTTGTCGATTTGTCAATGAACAATATAGAAGAACTTTCCAATTTTGATTATAGTACTTTATTTTGATTATATAATGAAAATATTCCCTGATTACAATTTCCATAATATTATAATGACTTACTGGACAATCTTTGCATTCTATTTCTTGATCTGTTTCGATGTGTTAATTCTCGACTTATTGTTATCACAATTAAATTGTCATTTTCATCATTAGTTCGATCTTATTGAAATAAACTGGAGTAACTATATATGCGTGTATGTGGGATCTTGCGGAATTGCTCTTAAATATAAGATAGATATATATATATTATTGTTGTATTATGTGGTTTGTTAGTTAGGGATGGGATATTTGGGAAGATAACTGCTCGTTTTTGATGTTCTGTAGTTTTGTGTGAAGTGATTTCATGCATGAAAGATATTAAACTGCTTCAAAATAAAGGCCAAATATATCAGATAATAATAGTGTTAGGATAATAGTCACAGGGTCACTTAATTAATGTCTGTCAGATAGAATATGTAAAGTGCATACATACCATACAGACATATATACATATATTGGTTAAGTTAAATTAAGTTCGATTTTCATGATTTTGAAGATATAATTAATTGAAATAAAGGCAGAATATAAGTATTTAATGATGGTAACATCGAATATGAATAAAAATGTAATAAATACGAACCCCATAAAGCAGATTAAGCAGTATTAATCTAAACAAAACAAAAAATACTAATACTCGAGGTGATCGAGAAAACAGTCTGATCGAAATTGTGTATAAGATGCGAGGTAATTGACTGCAATCAATAAATTAGTTTATAATATTATCATATAAATGTAAATATGTATCAGTCTCTGTCTCTGAGACACTCTGAGAAAGTAATACATTTTCAATTTAAGCTTTCCCGAAAAATAAATATTTTATTTTTTACTTCATCGATAGACAGAGCTTCAAATTCTTATGATGTTTATGGCACTTTCGATATTTTACGATAACTAAAGAACTTCGACCTCATTGCATCTTTTACTTTTAATGGAGAAGAATACAACATAAATTTTTTAAGCTTCTCCTTCTTTACAATTTGAATAGCCACAGGGTTTTCACCATAGAAATATTACTTTTTCAGAAGTATCCATTTTATGCGATCATTTGGATGTTTGATATATTTTCGATAGATGCGCACATAATCGGCTATAATTTCTTTATAATTCATAATTCGCAATTGCATTTTGCTGAAGCCAGTGGCAATCAGTACAACGAACCTTCTGATACTCTACAAAGAGAGTGTCTTCTTTTTTGTCATCAATACATTTAGAAAGAGTAAACAAATATAAGGGCTTTCGATAACTATGCTTAGATTTATTTCGTTAACTATTTGATTGACAATTGTAGTGTGCTCGTTTCTTGTCAGTTTGGACTAAAAGTATTATTGAAGGGTTGAAGATTATGAGGCATACGATTGTTAAATTAGGTTCTTTAAAATGTTTTTCGATGGATTCCACTAATTTTAGAATTAGTTGTTTTGAGATATTACCAATCTTAAAGATAGTGGCCAAGAAATTAGTGAAGATGTATAAAAGTTAGTGGACAATAGGCATCTTCAGCATTTCTAATATTTTTCCAGTCAAATAAACTGCGAACTTTTCTTCATTTTTTTACCAATTTTCCTGCTTTTCAGTTGAGTAAAATCGCAACACTTAGAAATAGGGCAAAAAATCAATATTTTTAATTGCCAACCTATATTTTTCTGAGCACAGCCCCTCATAAAACTTATTCGCAAGTGACTTAATTGAGAATTAAAATGTCAAACGATCTTTCGGAGTGGAACCCAGGCTTAATTTTAGCGAGCGAAATATTTACGAAATGACAGTTTTATAGCATGGAATATCATACGAAGATAAATATCGTTCGACATCAAAGCCCATGAAAAATGCTATTATTTATGTTTGAATAATTTTTGAGTGTAGCATTCCTATTTCGATAAAACTCTTGAAATTTGCAAATATAGTCAATGCCTCGATTTATCTGTAAGCCTTGACTCTTCTGAATTAATGCAGAAAAACAGACTACGCTTTTTCTAGTTTGCCCTATTTGATGTATAATGCGAAATGCAAAAATGTTTACCTAAATTTCAGAATAGGGTTCCTATCGATATAATCCCTGATAGTCTATGTCTTCTGGCTTAAGTAGGCCCTTTGAGTTATTTACAAATACATCTCAGAATAGACTTTGCTGTAATAACGAGGGCATATTAGTGCTTGCCAAATTGGAGATTCTGCATAATTAGTTTTCCCTATTTTTACTTGGCATTCTCGAATTTGAGCTTGACAGTTTGGGTCGAATCTGCTTATCAGAATTGATAGTTGCTCTTATGAATAATGTTATCCTCTTATTTTCTTTTAGAAGAGTTGCTTGATGATCTCAATAACCGAACAAAACTGTTAAACTTTCGCTAACTTTAAATAATGTTATAATTGAAATGCTGCTCTCCATTGCCAAGTGTTAGTAATACTTTCGAGGTCGACTGTAAACTGATTAAAGAATGTCGATAATGCAAATTATAGGTTTGCGGCTATTAAACCAGAAATGGCATTGAAATATTATTGATGTCTTTTCTGTTCGAATGTTATTCCATGGATATCGAGGATTCTGAATAAGTTGTGCATGTCTCGATAGGAGTAAAAAATATTCCAAAAGTACTAAATCAATTAATCGCACATTACAGTAACTGAAACTTATTTCTTATTTTCTGCGCAAAGTACTTTGTAAACTTATTTTGTGAATATTTCTCTTTACTTAAAATTGAATACTTCGATTTCTTTGAGAAAAAGAAGCTCGAATAAGGTTTCAGCTAAATTGGGTTGTTTTACTATTTCAAGAATGAGCTCATTGAACTTCATCGAATCTTATTGTTGTTGTGTATCGATATAGTTTCGGAATATAGAAAGTTCATCTTCTTTGAAGAGTTCATAATACAAATAGTTATCCGTTGATGCGTACTTTTAATCTTTTGTTTTGAAGGTCAGCCTAAAAACATCATTTTTGCTTAGATAATTATTGAGCTTCACCCAAATCATCTTTGTTGGCCTTTATTTCATTTTATCACACTATTTTCTAACTAATCTTCTTAAACTTTTATGAAGATGCGTTTCCTTTTCTAAAATTCGGATGACCTCCGATACACTTTCCTGAAAAATGAAGTATTTTATTCTGATGAATGGGATTATTTATGGCCAAGCAAACGATTCTTCTTCTGCCTGAATTTAAAATTAGGATTATTCTCTTGGTTGGGTCTTTAGAATTTTGTTCTTCTTCAAATATTAAATGCTGAGAAGTGCGGCGTGCAGATCATTGTAATAAAGGTCAATGAAAGCGCCTAATTTCGAGCGGTAAAGATTTTTCATCTCTTCGCACGAAGTATCAAAGCTTCCTATGAAGGACTAAACATACGTTAATTCTCCAATAGTTTATTTAACAAAGAAACTCAGCCCGAAATCCAAAAGGACATACTTTTGTTGTTATTCACTCCAACCTATATTTGCTGGCTTTATATCTGCGTGAGTTATGTGAAATTGATGAAGAATCGATAAGTTACGTAAGATTTGAGTCTAAAAAAGTTACTCATGCTTTTTAGTACTGAGAAATCGAAGGCTTTTTGCAGATGGGTTCAGTGAGCAACACTACATCACAAATTACAGCTTTTTTTATATCACTATTGCATCATACCCGTAAACTTTATAGAAAAAGGGCCCTACTTTCAAAGCTGATGCGAATTTTTGGAAAAATAACTCTTTGAGAAGGGAATTGTCTTTATTAAAGTTAAATCGACTCGCTATCTTTTTAGCAACTACATTTTTCCCCTCATATGGGAACTTATAGACATTCGCAAAGGATCCCGCACCAATAATCTTCCGAGATATATCCAGATCGATGTTGACCATTAATAAATTTAATATCGTCCTATAATTCCCAAATTAGACCTGCAGCTCTAAAGAACCCTCACAATTTCTTAAAACCGACTTTTTAAACTCAAAAGAGTACTTTTCACTATATTCAATTCCATTCTATTTTAAAATATTTTTCGATTCTTTAACAATTTCGATTATCAGTGCAGGGTTTTCCAATCTATTTATGTTTTTGAAGTAAGTTTATAAGTAAGATGATCTCCGAATTTCGCATTTTATCACCTCCGGCTCAAGTTCATGAAGCTAATTTTTGTGAGGGATTTATTTTTCCATTTATAAATATACATTACAATCCTTTAATAGAAACTGATATTATTCATTTCAGGTAGGTTGAAATTTATTAATTTATTAATTTGTTTGTTTGTTCAGTTAATTAGTTAATACAGTTCATCCAGTAATCCAGTAATCCAGTAATCGTTGAATCCTATCAGTAAATCAATAAATTCCTCAATATGAATCAATCTCCTTTAAGCATAGGATTGCCCATTGAAATTAAATGGGAAATGCATATTAATAGGATATTGCTATTGTGTATGTATTACACTGTATATATTAATTAATACAATCATTAATATAATCATTGGTATTTGTGGCATATTTAATTATTTGGGTTAATAGCATATATATTATTTATAGAATAGCCTTAAAATTATAATCTATGTTTTAAAGGTAAGTTAATAAGAATAAGGGATTAATTTGTATTTGTTAAGAAATCTAATTTAATGATATTTAATGTTATTTAATGTGATCTAATAATTGATTGTGAAATGTATATTGCATTACAACAAAAGGAAAGTCTTCCCATTATTCTCAATATGGCAGGACTAAAAAATCAAAGAATGCAACTCCTCAATTATCATATGATAATCTGCTGTGCAACAAATAGGGAATATTGATTAATTAGTCATATATGTAGGTATTATATGTCGGTATGTATGCATATGTTGCTGTAGATTAGTTGGAAACTATTGTATATTGTATTTGCTCGTGTTTGTTATTATTGTTATTGGAGACTGGTTTCAAGATAGAGTTAATAAGAATGTGTACTATTTGTTTGGTTTATTCGACCTTCTTCTTGTTTTAAAGTAAGGGTCATTATCATGGATGGATTATAATTATAAGAGTTGCTTTTAGAGTGTTAGTGTGAGTGTGAGTAATTCGATGAGTAATTTAATGAAGAATTTAAGATTTGATTTGATGCGATTCACTACTTAATGTACAGAATTTATGGAACTAATATCATATCATTTCTCATATACCATCACATATCATTACAATAACTCATATAATTCACATACACACAAAGATGAAACCAGCACTCCCAACCCAACCCAAACAAATCAGTTATCAATAATAAGATACTCCCCATTTTTCTCCATCTGCATTCGCTTCTCCTCCTCATAAATCAGCTTCTCATACTCTTCCTGAGTCAGATTGAATTGCTTGGCATTGAAGTTCTCGATCAAATACTCCACACTCTTCAATAATGTCAATGTTTGCCCCATGATTGTAGAACCCACATCAGCGGAACAGAATTTATCAATATATCGCAGCAGGCTCCCCAAATTCCTTATCTTACTTTTTGTGATGATCAGGATCATCATTGGAATCTGGAGATCTGCAGTAATGTCCGAAGCCTTTCCATTAATTAGTATGACATTCTGGAATGCTAGAGTCACATCATGAAATATCTTTAGGAGCTCATCAGCTGAATGAGCAATCTTCAAGTTCTCTAAGATTGGCAGACTGATTTCGAGGATGAGATCTTCTTACTAAAGGAATTGGTTGAGCTATAATAGCCTAAAGTTTATGAAGTTATGCTTCAGCATTTGTTCATGGATTTTGTTGTCTTTTGCGGAGGTCTTGATGTTAAGCTTTAAGAGGTCGTATAAGATGGTACCAATTATCTCTCTGGTCGCGATCATTGTCTCCTCGAGGACAATACCCTGGTTTTAGACTTATTCGGAGACTTTCTCAAGGAGCAAGTAATATAGCCCATCAAATCCTTATACATTCTCATTATAAAACTGAACAATATCCTTCAGACATTTCTCCAGCACAAACATCGTCCCTTCTTCGACCTCACATACCTTATTCTCAATAATTTAATATCGAAATCCTGCAGGGCTCTGCAATAGGCAATGTATGAAATCCTTAATAGAAATATGCTCATTGAACTTTCTCCTTTCTTTCAACTTATTCATATAGGCCTTCTCTAGGTTCTGCGCAAAGTTGTATTACTTTTCAAGGACTATCTTCACCTCTTGACAAGTATTCTTCATTTATCGAATTTATTGAGTTATCTGTTCAGCGAGCTCTTAGACATTTATTTCTTAAATTAGGAGGCTCAGATAATTTGCATGGACTTACACCGATGATTTTTATGATGTCGCTTATGTGTACTTATACTGTTCAAGGAGAATAGGTAAGGCTGTTGGTTGGGAGATCTTTTATATGAGCATTAGAAACTCAATGAATATTCGCTTTATTTTCTATTTCGGTTTGAGGACGGCTTCATAGTTCCTCTGCGGGTTATTGATAAAAATAAGGTAGACATCCTTCGACAGATAGACAGTGGCTCCAAATGTATACTTCCTCTATTTAGCAATTTTACTTTCCAGAGCAGGCAATGAAGCAATAAGCCCCACATTCTTCATATTGTTATAAAGTTGTGCAATAGATTAAATACTAATAAGCATAGGTTCCACTTATCTTTATAGTTTGTTCAGTTTTTGTACATCGTGGATCTAATCGAGGAAGTTTAGCATGAACTGATGAATTTGTTCAGTGTAGTGAGCAATAAGCTGATTAAAATATGAGTATTTGGCTTTTTCATAGAACTACTGTCCGAATAGGATCTTTTGGGAGAGGAGAGCGATCATCGGAATGTTGAAATTCTTTATGTTATCACTCACTGAAGCTTGATCTTCCAGTAATCGCATAAACTCAGGGAACAACAATTGTGAGTATATTACCTTATTGAAGAAACTCTTAACGTGATCGAATTTAACCTCCCCGAATTTAACTTTAGCAATCCTGTAATACTCTCTCATGATGTATTTGACCTACTTTGGGAATATATAGTAACTGCCGAGTATCTAGTCAATGAAAGCTGTCAGGATCGACTCAATCTTCTTTCTGTTTGTTATGATCTTCTTCCAGGCGAGTATGGCGAGCTTGACATTCAGATTGGGTTAGTCGATTTATTCAGAGCCCAGTTCTTCGAAAAGATTTGCGATTAAGTCTTTGTCTATGTTTTATAAGATTAATTATACTCTGTGAAAAATGGACCATTTATGAGATTAGGTTTTCAGCTTATAAGACCTTCATATTCATGAGCTCACATAATTCGGTTTTCAATTTCTTAATGTTCCGAATTTATTGGCTATCGCTCCTTGTAATGAAATTATATATGCTATTGAATTGTCCCTTATCAGCGGATGCTTTGATTTTGCTAAGCCAGGACTAATAAATGGCATTGAAATCCAAGGATAGCTACTCACTGTAAGCGATAATCTATTTGAGGGATTTCCTGAATATCTACGCGCAGAACATCTGTATGTTTGTTGAGTATTTCAGAGAGGAGAGAACCTTGGCTGGAAATGTATACTCGGATTAGAATGTGCTTTAAATCGATGAAGCATTGTTTATTTACATTTATATGATATCTGAGATGTGTGTTGTCCATTTCGGGTAGTAGTTATAGAAGTCTCTGAGATAGGCTGTTGTTGGTTTTGAGTTAATTTCAAAAATCTATGATATTTTGGTCTTCAGGAATATCCTACGGAAAGTCTCGAGTTCTTCCGGTAAGGATTAATCAATTTGTAGGAGATCCTTCCTGTTTATAATTACCATCGGCGAAGCACCTTTCCCTTTATTCTTTTCCCATAGGAAATTATTCAGCCCATTCGTGTATACATACTCAATTTACTTTAGTCTCTCATTCTTCCTTTTCTACTCTAAGATCAATGCAATGTGTACAGTACTCGAGCAGAAGGCTTTAAGTTTTGAGGGTATCTTGCAAGTTTAGTAGTAGCTTTGCAGATTATAGTGATCTGTTATCCAGGATAACTGCATGGTATTAGTTCTATATGTAGCTATCAGGGAGTATTTTTTGTTGTGATCCTGGGTTTAGCTGTTACTCGACTTCGAAACAAAATTACATTTGTGACATTTTAATATTATCGAGATATTGTGTCATGTGCACTATTGGGTTATTTATAATATAATATATTGTTCATATATAAATTAAACATTGATCTTCTGTTTAGACAATCATCTCATTCAAATTTATAGGTTTTGTTTTATTGGCTCACTGAAGAAAAGGCTTTATTGTCATTCTTATTGTTCTGTTCACTTTTATTGTTATGTTCACTTTTATTGTTATGTTCACTTTTATTGTTATGTTCACTCTTATTGTTATTTTCATTATCCTTCTGATCCAATTATCCAGCTTCTTATGATGAAAATGCATACAATCCAACAATTCCCCCAAATATTGCAATCCATTCAATTCCTTATTATAAATTGATTGTAATCGCATTTTCGAATACACTTATTAATTTTAGGAGGAATATTCCTGAAATAAGTAAGATTGCTGCAATTGTGCGATAGTTTGTTGTGGTTTTATTTACTGTGGATGATTTATTGTTGGAGTAACTCTTTGGTATACAACAGTATGCTGATAATAATGCTGCACTTCCGATCATAGCCAATGGCAGATATTGCACAATGCTAATTATCAGATTATTGGCATTCATATTCATGCTCATGTTACTCATGCTGCTCATGCTACTCGTGTTATTCACACTATTTACATCCCTCACGCTCACGCTCTCACTATCACTATTCACAAACATCTTAATTTTCCTCTATGAGTTCTTAAAGTATTTGGCAGCCTGCACAGAATCCTGGTAGTAGAATATAAGAAGCAACTGCGTGACAACTGGCAACATGATCAACATAGCAGGGACGATATATTTTCTCGAAGACATATATAAACGACTGCTCGTTCAATATAATAATGCCAGATTTAAATTCAGAAACAGGATATCATATTTATTGGTAATTATCTCTGTTTTTCATATTTGACTTTTATCTTTATTTTTACCTTTATTTTTCACTTTACTTTTTTCTGATAATTTATTGATATTTTCTTCGTTGCTTTTCTATGTACTACGGCCTCATTTCTTCTGCTAAGATACTTTTCTTTATTTGAGGGCCGCTGTCATTTAGTTTATGCTTAGCTTTCTTCTATTGCTCGTTTTGAAGAGCCCTTTCTCGGCCTTTGGATTAGGCTGTTGCAACATTATACATGAAGAATCCGATTGTGCCTACAAACAATGTCGCTCCTGTAAACTTTATAAGACTGCCGAAGAGCTGTGCTCTTTTATTCTGATTCATTTTATGCTCTTTGTAATGAGAATGATTCTATGATTTGATATTAATTCACTTAATAATTTATGAAATTGAAATTGATTCACTGCGCAATAATCAGAATTATAGTTATAGTATAATTAATAGTATCATAGTATAATAGTATAATCGTATCATCATAGTATAATAGTATAATAGTATGTCTAAACAATAACATGAAATATATTTCAAATTAATTGATCTCAAACTTATATTTCTAATCTATTGCCTTCTTTTTACAATAATGCACTAATTTGAAAGAGATGCTTGTCCCATATACTCAATAACCCACAAAACCTGTGATTTATAAGAATACACCATATTTGCGTATTGTTTAATATCAGATAAACTGAATATAATTAATGAATCAAAAATCCATAGCCTTATTCAATCCAATCCCGAATATAATGCATAATCACATAAAATGAACTTCTCCACAAAAGAGATGTTCCTCGAACAAATGTGGATGATAATAAATGGTAACAATCACATTTATTGCATAGGTGTACAAGTAAGTTGCGATGTCATTCATCCCAACAGTTCATGCATCAAATAAATATTGCACAAAATGCTCAAAACCGCCAACAAAAGTCTCAAAATGTATACGACGATCTACACATTATTATATTTCTTACGTGTCCGTAAGTTCATACGTAACAATCAAATTAAAGAATCATTGCTGAAGACACTCCAGAGTTTTTTAGGTTCAATGCTATTTATGTCATGGCTAATTGGAGGCATGAAAACATCGCTCTGTATTATGAATAAGTTCGGTCTGCCTCTGTCAAGTATGTTCAGTTTTAACAATAATATAGTGAAAGGAATGGTATTTCTATCATTGACAGGCTCCACTTCCATTTACTTTGAATAATCAAACAGAAGAGGATAAGTTTCTTACTTTGTGTTTGTTAGGGCCTTGAGATCATTGTATGTGTATCTGAAAAAAAGAACAGATATTTCAATAACCAATGAGAAAGATATATGCTTTGTTACGATATTTGGCATTCTGGGATACTTATATTTCGATGGGCCGGACAATTTGAAAAATAAAGGGATGCTTTAAAAAATATGGGGGAAAGCTTGAGGGAGATATCGTATTGATCTTTATAGTATGTGTGAACATATGTGCGAACATACGGCAAACATAAAACTAAAACAACAAATAAAGTAATAAAGCAAATATGATTAACGAAGATGAATCAATATTATTGATAATAGGGCATAAATATTGTAGGAAATGCTTATGGAATGGGTTTGGAATAAATTGCGATATTAAACATCATGCCGAATATATTAGAGGAGTCGATGAAATATAAGCGAAAGTACAAAGACCATAAATTCGATTGCCTCACAAAATTAGTGAGAATTTCGAAATCATCATTTAAAGGCAGAGAATTTCATCACCCTCCTTGCTATATATCATCATCAAAAACTGCAGAAGCAGGCATTATTCGAATATATGATGTCTCAAGAGCATTAGTAATGTATTTGAGAACATTAGAGTATTGTTTGAAAACCTGGACTCTTACCCAAAGTAGAGATTCTTGAATTTGAGCAAAGTCAGATTTTGTTTTTTGATTTTCAAACAATTAATCTTGCCGCATCATTTATCTGTGAATCGAGGCAATAATTTTAAATTATTTTATACATTTTTGTATGATTTAAAAACTTATTGATTATATTACATCAACCCCGTTTTTTATTAAGTCTCTTTAAATTGCTCAACTCCACACTCTAACAAAGGTATCCCATAAAATTAGTATACATTAGCATAAATTAACATAAATTTAGCATAAATTCGTATAAATACAAATTTGCTATCATAGACGCAAATTACAAATATTCAAACACAATCATATCATGAAAAAGATATCACCACTAGTTGTTGAGCTTGAAGAAGAAGAAGTGAAACAAATGCGCATTCTGAGGAAATAAATACAGTAAGTAACTAAGTGCTTTCAAGAGGCAGATGTTTATAGGACTGGATTTTGAATCCTTCAAGAAAAAAGCTGGAATAGACTTGCGATATGTATGAGTTCATCGAACAAAAGGATCAGTAAAGCAAAATACTTCTGACAAGATTAAATACTGTAGAGAAAGCAAAAATCGATTATGAGGGCATTATTCTTGGAAAGAATGGGCATATATTTTTCCATGTATTTTTCCATGAGCTCATGCGAATAATTAACGGGAAAATATTTTACTTTAAAGTGCTTATATAAAAATATGAAGCAAGCTTCTGAAACCCTGAATGCCAAGCCGGCCGTGATATTTGTCTAAACTTTTATTGCCAGCTGCTTATATCAGCGAAGTAGATCAGACAAACTCTTCAAACAAATAGATATAATAGATGTTATTCATCAGAGACAGTATGGATTTCACATTAAAGTTTTGTGCTATTACTATTTAATTGCTCATTCGGACAAATAATATGCAGAATCTCGTAATCCACTCATTGTCTTCCATTTATAATTTCAGCCTCTATTGCAATTTGGCTATGATTATTTTTTTGTTCTTCGATTTCATTAACCAGATGCCTGTCAGTTTAATCAGTTTAAATTTACGCACACTACGTAGCATATTGCAATAAATAAATTAGCAATAATAGGGCCGAACATTATTTTTTTTTTTGACTTCGCTAATTATTGTATTCGGTTATAAATATCATGTAAAGTTTTTGTTGGAGACACACTCTCTATTTGTCCGTTTATTCCTGGAATTCATTTTAAAAGTGTACTTCTGATAACTTAAATGTTTGCTAGAGCTCGAGTCCAATAAATCTTAGCTGAAAACAGCCCTAGATTAAAAGAAATTGGCAGTAATAACGATGAAAAGGTCAAATAATTCCGAGGGTAACATATAGCAGAGACAGACTTTCACTAGGGTTGGGAGCATGGTTTTGGTCTCATGCTCACAATCAGCACCAACACCAAGGCTTCGCCACCTATGACCTTAAAATTCAGCTTGTGCAGGTAAGGAAGTAAGTTAGAATCAGTTTTGGCGACAACCAATTTGGGAAAACTCTGTGACGATGTGTGACCAAACTTGAAATAAAATAATAATCGACTCGATTTCGTTCGTTTTTCCTGTTCTTCTTTGCCATATGGAACTTAATGCAGCTATTCTTAATCAGGCTCTTATCAAGCTTTCTTTTTGGGTTATCCGTCGTCAGAAGTGGAGAATCGTGGAATGAGTAGTTGTCAGCTAGTAAGTAATCCGCAATTACGCAGTCCCACTCGATATCTTTCCCGAATAGCAAGTTTCATGGTATCAGATCTCAGCGCATAAATTCCTTTCAAGTGAGTTTCTCGAAGTCCTTTTTAAAATTCCGTAAATGATGGGTTTTATTTTTTTTGATTTAGCCATAGAGATGGTCTAGATAAAGCCCAAAAATTAAGTTTAGAGACTCAAACATTTATTTTATTGTGTTTTTCTGATTCATGGGAGCGATATCTAGTTCCTTGATTCAGCATTATTTTCATTTTAATCACGAGATGTATTTTCCTTGGGAAAAGACTTCACACCGGAATAAGAGCCGCTTTAATTTTTCGGAACTAGATGCACCACAAAGTCTCCTCTTTAGGTTATTTTGAGTTATTTAAACTGCTAATGAAACTCTTTCTGGTTGAGTTTATTTTTGAGTATATCTCTCTAATTATCGAATTCGGCTGCAGAGCTGAGTTTATCAGCGCATGTTTATTTCTCTTTCTAGCTTTATTTCGAAGTTTTACTGGTGAAGCTATACTTGAAATCAAAATTAAATCTAATCGAATGCAGCCGATTCTAGCACAATTTATCATCTGCCTATTAAGATCATTTAATTATTCATGAGTTTCAATTGAGCAATTAATTGATTTATTATATAACATGTTAACATATTTCATCAGCATACATACATTGCATATCGGATATTTTGTCAATGGATTATCATACGTTTTGATGATCACATTTTAATGTTAGCAGCTTTGGGAAATGATAACTGAAGCATCTGTTTCGCACTATTGCGGTCATTGATTTGATTGTTGTCTAAATATAACTGATAATTACGTAAGCGAAGATCGGTCAGATTCTTCCAATCTGCTTTGCTCAGATACTGACATCCTTCATTGCTGATTTGATTGTTGTCTAAATATAACTGATAATTACATAAGTAAAGAGTGGTCAGATTCTTCCAATCTGCTTTGCTCAGATACTGACATCCTTCATTGCTGATTTGATTGTTGTCTAAATATAACTGATAATTACGTAAGTAAAGATTGGTCAGATTCTTCCAATCTGCTTTGCTCAGATACTGACATCCTTCATTGCTGATTTGATTGTTGTCTAAATATAACTGATAATTACATAAGTTAAGATTGGTCAGATTCTTCCAATCTGCTTTGCTCAGATACTGACATCCTTCATTGCTGATTTGATTGTTGTCTAAATATAACTGATAATTACATAAGTTAAGATTGGTCAGATTCTTCCAATCTGCTTTGCTCAGATACTGACATCCTTCATTGCTGATTTGATTGTAGTCTAAATATAACTGATAATTACATAAGTGAAGAGTGGTCAGATTCTTCCAATCTGCTTTGCTCAGATACTGACATCCTTCATTGCTGATTTGATTGTTGTCTAAATATAACTGATAATTACTTAAGTAAAGATCGGTCAGATTCGGCATAGTGCAGTGATTCGCAATGAGTTTGATTTGGTTTGTACGAACATTACAACTACCGAAACTAATGTTGGTCGTCTTCATTTCAACTTTTGGCAGTTGCAGGCTTTCGAAGTCTCCGAGGATTGCGCAGAGAGGTTCTAATTCCTTGTGAGTCAGTGACAGTGGAAATTTGTTGATTTTGGCTCTAATTTATTCTTCCTCCCTCTGATTCGTTTTCTTTTCCTGCAGCTGCCGTGGGAACTCTCCGATTACGGCCCTAATTTATTCTTCCTCCCTCTGATTCGTTTTCTTTTCCTGCAGTTTTCTTTCCTCCGCCCATTCGTTTTTGAGTTGCTGAATGAGGACCGTTAATTAATCTTTTTATTTCTTTGTTTTATTATTTTATTGTTTTATTTCTTATATTATTTTTTATTTTTCGAGTGCCGATTGCTGCACTCTTGCAATTTATTTTTGCTGCTGCATTATTTTTTATTATATTTTTTTTCTCACTTCTTTTTATTCGTCCAGCTTTTGGCTTTGTTTCGAGGTCGATTCTTAGAATTATCGCTGTTTTTCTTACAGCTTCGTTTCTAAAGAGGCCAACTTTTCGCGGAGACGATTGAGCTCTCCGATGTCTGCACTTTTAGCAGGCTTTGCATTATTATTGCTTGCCATAGTTCTGAGCCTCATCAGCTCCGATATTATTGGAGCAATATCGATGGGCTACTCTTTGAACCCCCGGAGAGCCAGAGCTTTGTCATCGGAAAATTTTTTCCAGAAAACGATAACTGCTTTATCAGTATCGACCACAAAGTGTTTTCCTTGGCGAAGGTAGTCGAAAAACGGCTGAGCGCCTCCGAACCCTTTGAAAAAAGGGGCTTCGTGATGGAGACTGCAGGCGTACCTTTTGATTTCGAATCGCTTCTCGATCGCGATCGATATAATTAGTTTGTAGGCTTCTAAGGCGGTGTCGCGCTGGAGGATGAGTTGGAAGTCATCTTCTGAGTGGAGGACCATTTTCATTTCCATTTTCATTTCCATTTTATTGCTGTAGCCTTCGTGCATTGGCTGTTAGATGAGTTGAGAAAGAATATATTAAATAGAAAAATGCCGATGATTAAAATAACTGCCAAAGAATAGCTTTGGTTCAGTGCACTATGACACTTTCGTAGTGATTGTGTGAAACTGTGCATGGCTTTTATGCTTCTTTGTAACGAACTCGAAGTCGTTAGAGTAAAAAAGGCCCACAATGCTCAAATTATTGAAAAATACATCGATGCCTCGCTCGGAATGAGTCTGAAGCAAGCCAAACGATATAAGAATCATGACAAAAATGTGTTGATGCGATAATGTGCTTCTGCAATCATACTTATTTCAAACAGAATAACAAAGACTTATAATGTTTTCAATGCAACGATAAATTCATTATCTAATTATCTAATCATCTAATTATTGAATTATTAAATATCTAATTATCTAATTATTGATTTTACTAATTTTCTTATTATCCTATTATCGTATTATCATATTTGTTTATTTAATTTAATTGTATTGTATTTAATTGTATTTAATATTAAGGGATTTTGTTTTATTTAATATTATTTATTTATATTTATATTTATATTTATATTTCAGATCAGTAATACTTTGAACGTCAAATAAACTGCTGATCTGCTTTTAATTTGGTTATTACAAGGAAGAAATGAACGAATCTGAAGAAATATTGTGAGCCCAAACCGCAAAGCCGAGGGGGAGGAATACTCTACGAATCAGAGGCTCTTCTTGAAGAAAAAAAACAGTCTGCGGGAGCCCTGCTCTGCGAAAATGTGCTCGTCGTTAATCAAATGCACATCGAGTAGTGATTCGACCTCAAATTGACTGTCAAGAATTCAGAAATATTCTTCGAAAGGGGGGGGGGAAAGGACCTTCACGGTTGCTTTAACTAGGAACGATTAGAAAAAGCGGGATTTGTCTTGAAATACTATCTGAACCAGCGAAGATTTCATGAGAGTTTCAAAGCGTTGAAGAAGATAGGAAAGACAATTTCGCTCTCATGGGGAGGAGTATCTGTTTGCCAGATACGGCACTTCTGAATTTGTGGCTCCCTAGGTCATCAGCATCAAAGATATGAAAGCGAAGCATAGTTGTGTCTGCGACGTGTTCAGCCTGGGCTAATCTTCCATATTTTTCTATTTGGAGTGAGCCCCTCGACAAGAAGACCTAGAATGAAATGTTGGTTGAAAATAAGGCATACAAATCCACTTTCTAGAACGAAATGAAATCCACTTTCTAGAACGAAATCTACTTTAAGCTGCCCAGGGAGAGACAAGATTTCGTGAAAAAGAGGCTCATTGTCAACCCCGAAGAGAGAATAACAGCAGAACAAGCTCTAGAGCATCCTACTTCAAAATTGAATTCACAAATGAAGTTCAGCGAACGACCAACCTCAAAAGACTCGCTGTCTGTATGGAAAGCAAACACAAAAAAATAGAATAGAAATAACAATGAGGCTGACGGATTTCTCAGGCGAGTAAATTTTGTCAAGCCAAATAATTATGTTGACTTATATTATCAATCAATATCTTATCGTATGCTGAGGCTATCGATTAATCAAATATCCAAAGCCAGCAAGATCGAGCCGAACCAAGGCGACAGACCCACCTCATCGATCTCATCAATAGCAGGATCATAAAAATTCACGACTCGCCCTCAAAAACTCCCCCTTCGTGATGCTCTTCCGATTGCCATTAGTTTATTGATAGTTTTTCCAATAATATAAAAGATTAAGGACTTGGGATCTATTTATGAATGGAGAACCTTCATCTGTAAATATAAGGCTGATACGATAATTGAGGCTGAGTTTCCCATGCGATTCTATCATGGAAATATCTTTGTCTATATCCAACAATGGGTCAGAAATATGTCTAAGATGGATCGAGTGACGTCAAGTGACGTCTACGCTTACAATTCATTAAGTAATGTTCGACATAGCCCACACTGCATTTTACCAACAGCTGCCACATCTGCCACATCTCAATAGTTTGCTCATACTTAAAAGTCCCTAGACATCCAAAATAAATCCTAGTAGATTCACCACTGTCATATCTCTGTGGTCTTTATTTTAGAGCTGCATCTGGTGTTCGATGACCATAATCTAAAGCGGGGCTAATTTGCGATTAATTTCTAATTTATGGTATATGGCCACTATAATGGGTTCCTTTGCGGTTGAACTAATGTCAACCTTTTTAGGATTGAATCCGAAAAGAGCCGCTAGAGAACTAGTTGAATTAAAGTTCTAGAGAACTAGTTGAATTAAAGTAACAGCCTCAAAGCTGAGCCATCGTTGGCATAGTTGGCGCATGTTCCGAACAAATTCAGGCTCAAAGTTATGAAGTATCTTTTTAATTTTCAGATAAACGCCTCGTAGTCGCTCATATTGATTATTGGATCATTTGTTTGAAAAGGCATTGGGTATCAACGATGTTACTTTAATGGCTGAGATAATTTATATCCCCGTATAAATTGTTTGTTTATGTTATTAGTTAGTTTTTTAGTCCCTTTTAAATGAAATATTATAATACATCCGCATATAGTCATATATACTGGCATCCTATTAAAGAGCAAAAATCATATACATTATCCAACATCCCACTTTTCCTTCATTGCTTCAACCGAAACCATCTGATAGCATCAACCAAAATACACTTCATCGCATCATCTCATATAATCTTCAAGGCTTTCGATTTATCGAACACCTCCCAAATAAATCAACACGCTCTGAGTCATTAGCAATGTTATAATTTTCATTGGCCCGAGATTGCTGGAAGAGTTTCTGTTTTAGTCATAGTTTCTATGAGACTTGTCTTTGAAGGCTTTCTCTTATATACTCAAAATAGTATAATCAGAGATTGAGTTGTTCTTTAGATTAATAATACAACAAATATAATTGTTGTTTTGATCTTTACGTATACAGTTATGTTTAGAATTGTAAATATGATTTATTATTCATGGTATTCATGGTCATCACTAAGGGGTTGGGGTTGGGGTTGGGGTTGGGGTTGGGGTTGGGGTTGGGGTTGGGGTTGGGGTTGGGGTTGGGA
>NW_028282837.1:0-32144 GCF_059751285.1 Brachycentrus maculatus
TCCCAACCCCAACCCCAACCCCAACCCCAACCCCAACCCCAACCCCAACCCCAACCCCAACCCCAACCCCATATTTATGGGATAAGGCTTATATTCAATGAGAAATATTGATGGTATTCATGAAATGACTTATTAGCATGACTATATATAAGCGTGACTAGAGATAAGCGTGACTATATATAAGCGTGACTATATATAAGCGTGACTATATATAAGCGTGACTGACTATATAGTATGACTGTGACTATTGCCATGACGTGTATATAGCCTGATTATGGCATAGCTATGACGTGACTATGAACTGATTGATTTTTGGGAAGAAATTAGACAGATAGGCTTGATAGAACAGGAATATATATGATTGTTAAATTAGGTGATCAGTTTCATTATTTTAGTACGCATTGCTTATTAATAACCCTTCCGAAACAGCCGGCTGAACAGCTCCCCAGACTCTGGTTTCTGTAATCCACCACAACGTACATATCTCCTTTGCAGCTATAGCATTTATTGTCATCTCCTGAATCGCACTACAAACAGGAAGCAGCGCAGCTTAAACATTTGTTATAAATTTTATCATAGTATTCAGAGACCTAACAATCCCTGGCAGCATTCTTGCTAAAGTATTAGTAGGTTATTGTGGCGACTCCCAACAAACATGCAACAAAGATGAACACCATCAAATAGAACATTTTGATTTTGTTTTTGCTTCTCTTCTTTTATAGGCTTTTGACTGATTTGATGAAGGTTTCTGCCAAGCTGACTTCGTCGTCGACTGAGAATTCACTGTTTGCGCAAACTTCGCTTAGGTTATTTTAAATTGCGTCGACCTCACTCTCTGTGAGAGTGGTATTGTGATCTAGAGTCTGTGACTAATGGTAGTTGCTCATCATAGTCAGAATTTCGCTCGAACACTATTTCTTTTCTAGATATTTCTCGATGAGTTTGGCCATGCCTTCCTCGTATCTTTCATGTGCCACTGAATAGATCTCCATCATGCTGAACTTGTCGTGGGAGTTCGCGGATCTGGATATCATACTAAACAGAGCAATCTGAATGTTGTGGCTGAGCTTCGATGGCACATTTGTCCTTTCGAAGTAGAGTTCGTAGTTTGCGAGCACGAACTTCTTGGAAGCGTTTTTGCCAATTTCGTCCAAACTGAAACTGATTTCAGTAGAAGACTTCGACTTCTCCAGCATGTTCGAGAATTATAAATATTAATAGATGGTTTGCTCTGGGATTATTTCGTTGGCCTCTTGGGCCAGGCGGATCATCGACTTAATCGAAGTAAAATTTTATTCGGCCTCAATAAGATAATGCACGGACTGGAAGGATCTCTCCACGAAATAGAATTTGACCTTGTGGAGGATGCTGCCCATGCTCTCCAGTTTTTTTATATAGATTTCCTAGGAGATATGATACATGGCAGGCACATCGATCAACTTAAGCAAATAGTGCTTGCCTGTGTTGGGAGCTCTGAAAGTTGTGAAAGAACTCCATTCCTTGCTGGGATGATACACTTTTTCCAGGCAGTTCCCGAAAACTGCCAATACCGCCTCATCAATCGTCAAATTTGAGTTCATTTACTTTTATAAATATATATTATATTTTATTCATCAAAGTCACCACATTATCGGACATTCCTCACTTTTAATATTAGGCCCTGAAGGATACACGCATGAAAAACATGGATATGCAGACAATAATATGTATGTAGGTCTGCTTATAATAGCATATAGGATATGCATATAATAACATATAGGATATAAGCACAATTATCAATCACTATTATCACAGCCATCGTGATATAAAATACTAATTGAATGGATTATCATGCCAAACCCTCCCTGTTGCAAACATTACCAATCTGCTCATAGTGTCCGAAGTAGAGGGTGTCAGGTACTTGCTCAAATGCAAACTGATCAATTTCAGTCGTTTCAGTCTACTAGGGCTGCTTCTTGATTTCATGATCGTACTTGGGTAAAGATGGCCGAGTATAGACAATCTTATGAATGGCAACCAAATCGTTAAGGAAAAGCTTATAAGACTAACTATTTCTGTATACCTTAATGAACTTCTTTACTTTACCCTTCCCCTTTCCTTCCATTTCAAATGATTATCAATATTCCTACTCGCCTTTATTAATTAATTAATCAATTAATAATAGAAATGGAGTTTATGCGGCATTCAGCCGGAAATCGTTTTTGGTATTTGCATGAAACTGTGGATTAATGAACTCGAGGAACTGTTGAGCTGTATATTTGACTATTTAAATTCAGGAAGCTCTACAAATAAGCTATTGTTATTCAAGTGTTATCATACTTACTATAACGTCATACAAATAATACATATAATAATAGTAGCATCATTCATATCATAGTAGCATCTATAGCATGATACAGACATACAATATTATAGTAAATAGTTTCATCGGAAGATTTCAATATGAATTGGTAATCAAATTATTTAATCAGAACAGCATAGATGAATAGCAAATCGATTCATTCACAGCATAAAGTGTGGATGAACGCTCTAATTCTGTATTCAATGTTGATACAAACAAGTCATTCTTTATCTCCCTAGTTTCTTACTACTTTCACAGGCGTCGAATCTGGAAATGGTGTACTCTCCACAGCCAGCCCCATCTCCTCAAATGGATTTGACTCCCAGTCCACTACCTTAACATTTACTAGTGTATTTTTATCGCCTCCTCAAATTGCACTAGGCCTCGACTATCTCCAGAGTGGTTACCTTTCGACGACAAGCCCATACTCGTACATTATGGATATTCTCTTACTGAGCAGAACCAGCTCTTCTATGGTGATACAGCTGAACTGCACCTCCAACACCATAACTCTGCTCAACATAAATTACATAATCTTTGCGAGTGACTCCTTTTTCGATGTGGTGCATACATTGGTCGACCTATCAACGAGTCCCGTCTTCACTTCGACATCAGCCCTCACAAGAACAGAGCCCAAATAGCTGTTCTATCGCACGAAGAGTAATTCGACAAACTCAGCTGTGATATACTCCACATTGGGAATGCATCTGCTTCGAAATAACACAAATGTCTTCAATTTCGAAATTACTGTTTCTAGCCGAGCCTCTTCTTCGTTCATAGTAAACATCATGGTGGGACCCAACAATCGATTGAGATGGATACGGGTTTGTACGATCAGCTACGAGATGGTTGCGACAACCATCAATAGCCCATTCTATCTCGATTTCGGAATTTTAAATAGTCTCTCTGGCTCTATTTCTGATAGTTCAGGGGTCAGTTCGACTGTTCTTGGCGCAGTCTGGACTGCCATGGTCGATTGGAATATTGATGGGTCCAACAGCGTACTCAACTATGGCTTCCAAATGAATGCCAAGACTTATATAATAACCTCGACTTCTCTCAGCAGGAGCCGCTCTTCTTATCTCTGGTACCGCAAATAGAGTTGCCCCGATTTTTACTACCTCATCAGCAATGTATGCGAAAGCTGTCATTACAGCTGCCTCACTTGTTCCGACACTACAAATACTACTTGCCTATCTTGTCCGACCACTCGATTGTACAATTCGGGGTTACACACATGCGCATGCCAAACAGGGCACACAGATGTTGGATCCTCGATATGCACTCTCATAACTTGCTCATTGACTTGCTATACGTGTGCGAATCTGAATCAGTGTGGAAGCTGCCACCCCTCACTTTTTCGGTAACTGGTCGGTACATAGTGCAATTGCAGGCCATATCGACATGACAGTTTCTTAGCCACTGGAGATGCGTATTGTTTCCCATGTCATCAAAGCTGTTTGCACTGTTCAGAATCTGCAGTCGAGACTGCTTGCACATAATGCGATTTCGTAAAAGATCACCGTCTTTTCCGAGAAGCCAATCACACTTGCTACTGTATCGATGGGTTCTACAATTTCCCAAACCAACAAGTATGCAGAAACTGTCATTACTCCTGCGCAACTTGCACCAACCCCATGGAATGTGTCAGTTGCAATGCCTTACTCGGCAGGGTCATCAACTCGACAATCCTATGTTCATGCATGAGTGGATACTACGACAACCTCTTAACGCAGTAATGTGCAACGTGCCCAATTAGCTGTGAAACATGCACGAGTGCCATAATATGTGTGACCTGCCCAGATACCCGATAAATTAACACCAACAAGGCATGTGTCTGCATGAAAGGCTTTTACGAAGACCCATTAAACATCCAGAAGTAATGTCAAGCCTGCCACCATTCCTGCGATACTTGTAATGATGGTATCAACTGCATCTCCTGTAACTCTGCTCTTAATCGTTACTTCTCCGACAACAAATGTTTATGCCCTTTATATTCCTATGACGATGGCATAAACTAATAATGCTACGCTTGCTACTTCCCATGCACTCAATGTACAGATAGTCAATAGACTTCATGTTTGGCTTGTAATCCATCAATGCGTCGCGAGTTGTCATTGAACGGAGAATGTATCTGCTCGAGTGGCTATTACCAAGTGAATACATATACTGAGATGTGTTCAACTTGCCACTATACGTGTGCGACTTGCGCCAGTGCGAATACTTGTTTGACTTGCAACTCTTTGAGATTCAGAGTTAGTGATGGGAATACTGGATGTATTTGTAGGCCAGGATATTGGGATAATGGCAATTAGTTGTGCTCGTTATGCAGCTATCGATGTTTGACTTGCACTAGTTTGAGTGCTTGTGCGACCTGTGATGCTAGCACTCGAGATATCACCAATCTCGCAGTCTGTGCTTGTCTGCAAGGGTTCTATGATGATGGGATATCTTCTAGTTGTAAGCCTTGCCAGTCACAATGCCTGACCTGCATCAACAGTAACAGCTGCGAATCTTGTTCCAATAACAAAGTATTAACAGCAACCAAAGACTGTCAATGCGCAACAAAAACTTATCCTCCATACTGCTTGCCATGCTCAATATAGTGCCAATAATGCTTAACAACAGCAGTTAACTGCATTAAATGCAACTCGAATGCCATGCGATCTCTGTCGACAGGAACTTGCGCATGCTACGAAGGATACTTCTCAGTAAGTTCTGTTGAAACATGCAGTAAATGCCATTACTCATGCAAATCATGCCTTGCTTATAGCAGCTGCACGAGCTGTCCCAGCAACAGAGCAATGAATGGATCATACTGCTCATGCCTGCCCTAACACTTCGAAAACCCCTCAAATCTCAATTGTCTAGCCTGCCACTATTCTTGCTAGCTATGCTCATAGTTTTCAGTATGCACTCAATGCAACTCCCTGAACCATCGTAAATCAACCAGCATTGCAATCACCACTCTTTGCATTTGCTAGGATGGCTTCTATGATAACAATATTGGATAGCTCTGCTTCACTTGTGAGCCATCATGCCTCAAATGTACCACTTATCCAGCTTGCACAGATTGTGATATCACGAAGCATCGATATCTATCCTCATCTGCATGTTTGTGTAGGGAAGGATATTTTGAAGATGCTGTTTCATTTCTGTGTGAACCCTGCCATCATTCGTGTAAAACTTGTGGGAATGGCGTTGCGTGTGTTACCTGTTCCAGTGATCGACTTATAGATACCAACACTGATCTCTGTGAGTGCTTAGTAGGCACTTATAACTAGGCAGCAACTCTCACCTGTGAGCCATGTTCTCCTCCTTGCGCAACTTGCCAATAGACCCCTGATAAATGCACTTCATGCTTAGCATCTTTCGAATATCAAGCAGCTTCAAATACCTGCATTTGTCCCCTCCAAACATTCTAGCAAGTACTACTCTCTCAATGCTCTCCATGCAAACCCGAATGTGCCACATGTTTAACATTGATAACCTGTGACACATGCAATACTAACTATCACAATCGCTAACTAATCATCGACCAATGCAAATGTATAGCTGGCTTTCAAGATGAGGACCAAACAATAACAATCTGTAGGCCTTGTCACTATTCTTGTCAAACCTGTTCTAATTCGTTGGAGTGTAGCACATGCAAATCGAACAGAATTATTGATGGCATCTCTCGTTTTTGTGCCTGTCCTGCAACATCTTTCTATGATGATGGTGTGAATCCTATTTGTCTCAGATGTGCGGATAAGTGCTTATCATGCAGGGGTTTATCCACTAACTGTACGGCCTGTTCCTCTGCCAACCATCGTGTTCATAAAGTGACGACAAGTATAGTCCTGGGAGAGACTAAATACAATGGAGATTGCTAATGCAAACCTAAATATTTTAACAATAATGGAGCGGCGATGTGTGGGACGTGTCATTACAGCTGCAAGACATGTGCGACTGGCACTGCGTGTGTTACATGCGATAACTTAGAAGGAAGGATATATGTTACGGGGCCTTTCTGCTTGTGTGTTCCTGGAAGGTTTGACGCTATTAATACACACACATGCCTTACTTGCGATATCACTTGTCAAACATGTACTACATCATCTAGTACTTGCCAAGACTGTCCGGCAACAAGAGAATTCAATGCAGCCGCTTCTACATGTCCGTGCCTTCCATCCTACTATGCGCCCACCCCTCCATCCGCCACTTGCTTACAATGCCCATCATAGTGCACATAATGTATATCGGCAGCAGAGTGCACAGAATGCCCAAGTAGTAGACTGCTTTCAGCAAGTAGCAAATGCTAATGCATAAATCATCATTACCATATAAATGGCATTCTCGAATGCGCAGAATGCTCAGCACTATGCCTATAATGTGTGTCAAGAGTGGATAAATGCACATCATGCGACACTCCAACAACAGGTCGAATCCTAATTGACAACAACTGCGAATGTCAAGATGGATGGTACAGCGAGTACCAACTGAATGTCAATAGTAATGTGAATTGTCTGTTGTGTCATTACTCATGTGAAAGGTGCGAGAGTATTGCACGATGTACGAGCTGCTCATACCTCTCTGAAAGGATTTATAGTGTCACTACAATGCTCTGCAAATGCCAAAATGGCTTTTATGATGATTTGCAGAATTAGGATTGCTCGCCATGTCCTTATGATTGCGAGACATGCTCTGATGCCAATACCTGCTTGACTTGTCCATCTGAAAGGCTGCCAACATCCACGACTCCCATGCGCTGTGAATGTATGGCCTCAACCTATGCAAATGGCACATCTTGTTCACAATGCCCTCCATAATGCTTAACCTGCTCTTCTATTTCCGTGTGTTTAACATGTGTGTCTCCTCGCACAATTTAGAATGATCAATGCGTATGCCCAATAAAGACTTATCCAGTTCCTTCCTCTGCAGTTTGCATGCCATGCCATTACACATGCAAATCCTGCAAAAGTGCAGCATCCTGCAACACTTGCGAGCCAACATTAAATCGATACATTACAGGGAGCTATTGCAAATGCCTCTAAAAGTATTACGACGACACATAAAACTAATAATGCAAAGCCTGCGAATATTCTTGCTTGACCTGCTCTGTTGAAGATGAATGCCTAACTTGCCAATCATCATTGCGCCGCGTATATGATCCAGTCTCTAAGCTGTGTATTTGTTCGCCTAATTACTACGAATCGAGCAGAAGCTGCGTGAGATGCCATTACACTTGTCGAACTTGCAGCGGAGGAACAGCCAACGACTGCATCACTTGCAATACCGCGTTCTTACGTGGATTATATGAGAACCCAACGAATATTGGCTTAAAATCTTGCAGATGTTTGGATGTTGGAACATTCGACGATAATACAAATGAGCTATGCGCGAACTGTGCTGATACTTGCTTGACATGTTCTGGAACTGCTTCAAACTGCCTAACATGCGATGCGAACAATAATCACCGTTCATTGAATGTAAATGCTTGTTAGTGCCAAGTAGGCTATTATGACTATAATCTACAGCCAGTATGCGCCAAATGTTCTTATAAATGCGTTAAATGTTCGACCTCTGCCACACAATGCACGGAATGTGACCCTACAAAATCAAGAGATACTATTACTCTACCTTCATGCGATTGTTAAGATGGTTACTATGATGATGGAGTGAGCTCGCAATGCCAAAACTGTGACTATCGATGTTTGACTTGCATTAATAGCAATGGTTGTTCAACTTGCTAGCCACTCTTTCATCGGGAATTCTCGGCTGATACGGGTTACTGCATTTGTGAGAGCAGGTACTATGATCAAGGTAACCAAAATGGAGAGTGTATTGCCTGTGACCACAGTTGTTTAACTTGCAATCACCCTACCTTATGCTTAACCTGCCCAACAACCAGATACTTCAATACCGGCTTCTGTTACTGCAACATCAAATTCTATGATGATAACTCCTCTCATATATGCCAGCCATGCCATTACTCCTGTAGGACTTGCAAGATTGATACATCTTGTGATTCGTGTCTATCCACAGCATTCCGGACATTTGATACAAACACCCAGAAATGCACCTGTATGAGAGGTTACTATGATTCAGGCCTAAACCAGGAGCAATGTCTGAAATGTGACTCATCTTGCTACACATGCACTAATTCTACGCATTGTGAGACTTGTTACTCTGCGAGCTTCTCAGCATTGAATCTAACTTCGGGAAGCAACTTCTGTGTTTGCTTGTATTCCAGATATATATCTTCACCAAAGCCTCCTCTACTCTTGGTGCACCTCTCTCCCTTTATTTGCTCCAGCTGTCATTATTCCTGCGAGAAATGCTACGCCGAATCTTATTTTTGTACATAATGTGATACTGTGGCTCGGAGGAGGATCTCTGTTCTAAATCAATGTCTTTGTGAGACCGGGTATTTTGATGATGGCATTAATGAGCTCTGCATCCGTTGCTTTGATACTGTTAATTGCGTGCGATGTTTTGGAAGTGGCGCAGCTTAATGTTTGCAGTGCAAAAGTGGAGTTTACATGCTGAATAGACAATGCCATCCATTATGCCCTGATTACTATTATGAAGATGACAGTACGTGGACTTGCAAGCCATGCATTGGCTACTGCACAAAATGTGACAATGGCACAATCTGCAATCAATGTCAACTAGGATTCTATATCTGGTAGGCCTTCGACAATTTGACTGATAGCAGCAATTAATGTGTAGATGCATGCCCAGATTATTACTATAATAATGGACTAGCTTGCCTCAAATGCATTTCTCCCTGTCTCCGATGTTCTGATCAGTATGTCTGTTTGGATTGCATTGCCTCATATTACCACGCTGTTCAATGCTATCCCTGTCACTCATCTTGTAAGTTTTGTCATGGGGGATCTCCACTTGATTGCATATCATGCACCGAAGGCCACTACCTCGCTAAATAATCAAATTCCTGTAAAAAAGCCAATTGCTAAGCAACCCAATATGTACACGGAATTTACGGATGCTACTCCTGCAGAGATACGTATCCAAATAGCATAGGCTGCACTTCAAACAGTGCCACCTCTTGTAATAACGGCTACATGCCACTCAATGGATCATGCATCTCCTGCAACTACATTGAAGGCTACACTCTCTCCAATAATCAATGCATATAAGTCTGTGGGGATGCCATTAAATTCTTGCAGTTGTGCGACGATGGGAACACTCTCGATGGCGATGGTTGTTCGAGTTCATGCAACATTTAGAGGAACTGGAAATGCACAACATAATCTGTGTGCAGTCTAAAAATAACGCCGACGATAGAGGTTATTTCAGTAAGTAAGGTGCGTGGGTATAATAAAATAAATGTGATTTTAGGGTTGAATGTTGGGTTGAGACTCTATACCAGAAATTTTATCGTAAATTCGGTTAGCCGAATCACAAAACTAACCTATGAATTATCGATCTTGAACACTGATTACACCAGATATCTTCTCGCAATCGAATATTACGAGTCTATTGCACATGACCGTATTCAAATCAAAGTGCAATCCCCAGCCCCAGCACTCTCCACTCCGACACCCTCCACCCCTGATACTTCAACACATAAAAGATTGCTCTAATAAATAGAACTCGCATTATAGCTCTCCCTCGAAGTGTAAACATAAATCGAAACAACTCCACCCGCAATCTATTACCTCGAAGAAACCAGATCATCCTTCGAGTCTATTGCGCTCTATACTTATTTAGCTCTACATTTAATAATCTTGGCGATTATCTTGTTAGTTCTGCTGTATTTCAGATTGAGCCTGCTACTTCCGATCATTTAGGCATATAATTTCATACGATGCTTATACATGTATTTAGCATTCGGCCTATTCGATGCCTTGGAGCTCAGCAACTAAGCTGGTGTTGCTTTGAGACCATATGTGTACTTCTTTGGCACGCCATTATCAGACCTCAAGTTCAATGACATTGTGAGTTAATATGCGTATACAGACAGCGTCGTGAAGCATTACCAATTTACTGAGTTTATGCTAAGCATGTGCATCATACAGGTTGCGATATTGGCTGTGATTGCAGCTGTTAAAGTGTATTACTCATCTAAATCTGAGCCTAAGGGTATTGTCTCGAAGGATGAGAAGAGTGCATAAACTGCAAATTATCTCAGATATTTGCAATTTGGCTTGTTTTATGCTTTCTCTTATGAGGTAATCTTCTCCTGCATTTACACATTCAAGTGGCTGGCTTTCAACTAATCCTACCAAACTGCATACAGTTGGGGATTTGCTCTCATAATCTTTATCATATGCTTTGCATGTAACGGCCAGTATCTCATTTATGCGAATCAGCACAACCGTTACATTTCTAAAAAGTATGCTTTGCAGATGTCTTAGAGAGACTCGAACAGTGAAATCAACGAAAGTGGAAGTCTATCCAAAAAGAGATCGATCGGTGTGATTTTTAACAAAATCTAGGAAATGCCAGAGAAATAATAAAAATAAGAAGAGGATGAGGTTAATAAAAGTGATGATCCCTTCCACGATCCCTTCGCTGAGGAGCAAAACCGAACCCAAGCCAACATCTTCGAAAAATAAGAGTAGCGATCACTCGCGGGAAACCCCCAGCAATCAAACCATTTTGCTGGAAACCACTAAATTTTTTCCGAACATAAAACTGAAGCACTTTTAAATGAGGCTAACCGACCACATTCCGGAAACTCGCAACATTCCCTTTCCTTGGAATAGCAGACAGAATAATAATTAATTCCATTGTTTGACTTAACTCCCAAAAATGCAGCATGCCCACAGACTGATTTCAGCATCAAACAGACTCTCTCTCAGGATGAGTTTTACTACAACAAAATACTGCACCCCTATAACATCCCTATCTTCAGTTGCCTATCCCCATTGTTGATCAGCCTGTTTGTTTTGATCACGGATAGCTTAGCGAGATGCATAATCCTGACAATATGGCAGCTATGCCTGCTTGTGATGTTCATAGTGATGCAGAAGTCCATGGGAAGGATCTGGGTATTCCGGTCGATCAAAAATATAGTTATGATTTGCTGCTTGTTTTTGGTTGGGCTGTTAGGTTCCATTCTTTCGATTTAAAACTACCAGAATACATTGTTGACTGATGCTGTGCGAGCTCAGTAATCGACTAGCTCATACTCGATATAAATTGCAGTTGTGATTACAGTTGGATCGGGCATAGTCTTTGCCATTATATCACTTTTAGTTTCAGTGCTTAAAAGCGATTAATTCCGGGCCTACGAAATTCGAAAAAAAATCGAGGCAATCAAATAAAAAAACCTCAAAAAGAATCGTTTCAGAAACCTTTAAAAAGCAATCAACAGTAACAACGGCACAATGTTACCACTGCGGAACATCTTCGGCCGCTCTCCCACTCGAGAAGAAGAATATTAGCGCACATAGACAAAAATAAACTTTAGGCTGGACTCCTAAAACTAAAACCATCTCAACAGCCTGAACAGTCTGAACAGCCTCAATATCAACAGCCTGGGAGAGATAAACTAATCGAAGAGGAATGCAATATAGTTAGAAATCATAGACATCGAAGATATGTAGGAAAGCAACGAAAAATACTCGCCCGCCAAAAATAGAATGCGGAACATACTAAATTATAATGCCACCAAAGATAGTTCAGTCAACCACAATGCAGTGCAAGGCCAAAAATCCACTAACCAGCCCAGCATAAATAAAGACTACTCCGCCTCATTGGAAAGCAAGAGAGGATCTTCGAGTTTGATCGCTGGCCTAATTGGTGACAGCAGCCGAGTCGGGAAGATACACTCCAATTCGACCAAGAAATCAATAAATGCCAATAAAGAGGGGAATACCGAAATTAACAAATGCACAAATCAGGAATAAAAGTCAATAAGCAAGAAGGCGAATTCAAATAGAAACAAAGAGCTTATAGAAATATAGTAGATTAATATTGATAATAATTCATTTAATTTGCAGGAGACGAGGGTGCAGGAAGGATCGGCGCGTACACAATAAATCTCTGCACGAATCAGCCACTAAAAGTAGCATACTAAATCCAATTAAAAAAATGTCAATAATGTCAACGATGCGAATATATCGACGAATAAAACAAACGAAGCCAGTCACATCAATAATGTGAAACCCAAACAAAAGTAATTCAAAAAAGTTTCAGGCTTTCTCTCCCGCCTTTAAAAATAATTTGTAACGTAAAGAGACAATGATCGCACGGTAATAGTGCCTAACAGCAGCAGCCATAATCAGTCTGATGAAATAGATAACACGCTAATCAGCATAAAGTAGCTCCCTACCCGTAAAACAGCGCCAAACAACATCAAAATTCAGAGGAAAGCCGAAGATAAAAATAAATAACGGGAGCAGTTGTAGGAAAAGTCAAAGTATTTGCGTGAAAATAATCTGATCCCGACTCATGAGTATTCCGATCATGATGTCGATGAATAAGAATAACTCTCCTTTTAAGAACAATACGAGGAATAAAGATCAGAAGGATAAGAAGAGGGATAATGTGAGGAGCCAGAAAAAGCTAAACCACACCTACATGCCAAATAACATAAAAAACACAAAATTGGACAATAATAAAAAAACAACCGTATACCTGTAAAGAATACGAAGAAATAATCTACGAACAAAGTAACTCTTCATAATAATCAAAAGCAGTTGTAATACGAACAAGACAAACCAATCTACTAGCGAAACGAACTGATAAATAATAACAAAAGCAACAATCCAATCATAAACTAAGTAAATGAACACAATATAGCACAAGCCACCCAACCCAATAAGGATAATGGCAATTACTACAAATACAATAAAAGCATTAAACAATCCAAACAATCCAAACAATCCAAACAATCAAAATCGAAGGCAAAGAGAATATTGTAAAATCGGTCACCTGCTTCAATCAACCAACCAGATCAATTGTCGCAATAATAAGAACAAGAACAATCATAAGAAGAAGAATATAGGCAATAACAATAGCTGTCACAGTAGTAGTAATACGAATAACAATAGCCACAGTAGAGTGCACTTACCAAGCAATTAATGAAATCAAAAAATAATAAAAATGGAAATATGCATCAGCCGAAGCAATAAGATAAATAACAGGAGTAATAAAAATATAACAAACAGTAATAAAATGATGTAACAAGAAGAAGCAAGCCTGAAACTGATCTTACCAATGTTGCGGAAGGGCACACACAAATTAAATCAGTCTTCAAAAACAAAAGCAATCAAAAGGCAGTCGACAGGAGCAAATAAAAAAAGCAACAAATCGTCGAGGAGGAAGATCTGTCTGAAGAATCTGAGGAACTACCTGAGGGAATCAACAAACAAATCAAAGACAGTACAAAGACAAGCAATCAACAACAAACCAAAAGCAATACAAAGACAAGCAATCAACAACAAAAGCAACAAGACAATAAAACTCGAACCAAATAACCCAAACAATAGACAGCCTAATTTACTACTTAGATCCGGATGCAAATGGGTAACATCATTGAGCGCGTAGAGAGCAGCCCAGTTCATAGAGCAAATTCCAAAAAGAACCCCTCAGCAGCCAAGACAAGATTGAAAAGAATTGATTCCATAAGTTCAATTGGAGAGCAGGAATAAAAAATGAGCAGAAAAGGTGGCCGTCTCTGGTAATCCTCGATCGATAAGTAATCTGATGAAGTATCTGAGGAAGGGAATACGGTCTTCAAAAAAATACTCCACGACTACGAAAAGTATAAAGATAAGAAAGTCAGAGGGAATCTGCTCCAAAAGAAGAAAAGATGATCAATCGATTTATTAATAGATTGAATATCTCTATCTCTCTATCATCATACAATTGGTTCATCATACCCTATGCTCCAAGTAATGAGCGACCATATCAATTCTAACATATCTAACATATTCATTCATTTATTTATTTATTCATCTAGATATATCGATCTTTCCTAGGGGACCTATAAAACAAATAGACATATCTACTAATAGATAAAACTATACAGATATTCTTATACATCAATAATAGGGATATCACTGCAGATACAAATCAACCTATTTTTTTGTCCTTCGAAATTTTCATGTACTTCAGAGCATCCTCCAGAACGATCAGATTGGATATTGCCAAAAAGTAGCAGTTAAGCCCAAAAGAGTAGGCAGCAAACAGCAGATGATATAAGTATGGTAAGCGTTCAGGTGAGGGAACTATCTCTTTCATTATATGCAGGACTATCAACACCACAAAGACATACCCAAAGCGAATAACCTTCGAACCATAGATTTTAGCATGCAATTTCTCAGCTAAGAGCAGCTTGTGGGCTGAGGATGGGTTGAAAACTGAGTCAGTTGTGTAGATCTTGTGGAATGTTTGTTATGCTGGCTCCAAGTATAATCTGAAGATCAGGAAGAATGAAATAAGCACGAAATAGCTGAGAGATTGATGGTCTTACTTGAGCAGATGGTGCATGCCGACGCAGCCTCCGATTACGAGATCCGTCACTAAAGCGCTCCCTAAATACTCTGAAACAAAAGGCAGCATAACTAAAGGCACTAGTATAGATTTTTAATGGCCGTGGTATGCGAACATAAAGAATGTCATCGAAATAATGGAAAAGCACAAAAGTATGGTTTTCTTGGTGGGGTTGAGCAGAAGGGCTAAGCATGCTGGCAGGCTAAGTATTGTTGAGATGGTCATGCAAAGTATCATGAGGATATTCTTGGAGAATAATCTCTCCCAATTGAGAAGCGTGTCTGTAATGCACCAAAAATTAGGTACTTTCAGCTGGTAAAGCCCTCGATGAATAGGGAATATAGCAGACATTACACTACTGAAATCTTGAACTGATCTCAGCCATGGCAGCCAGATCAGTCCTGTAACTCCGATCACAATAAAACCATAAACCATAATATCCCTGAGTATCTAAATGCTCCGATTTTTATTCAAGGAGCTGCGACTCTGCCTAATTGAGAGCCCAACCAGCGCGAAGACGAAGGCCAACCCAAAGTATATTGCCATTTGCTTACAATTTACAGCAATTGTGAACATAACGCAGCACAAGTAATATCTTTTAGTAAGCATGAAGTAGATTGCATAGAGGATGCAGCCCAGCATGATTGAGTTATATTGGAAATGCCCGTGGTCGATGAGGATCTGATCTGGTTTTATGAGCAATATGAACAGCAGTATGGAGTAGAGTTGGGGGTTTATTATTTTTATTTTCTTATAAATATGGCTGAAAAGTAAGATGCTTGCAGGAAGCAGGAAGACCAAATCGATGAAGAGGGCTGTAAAACGCATATAGGCGGTCAAAGAAGGTGATTAGTATCCCTACTGAATCATAAGGGCTTGTGGCTCCACTTTATTGTAAATTGTCCCAAAAATAAAGGATATGTACGCTGCAATGGGGGGATAGTCAATTCTCCACCAGGGTTCTTGCATTTACTCAACATACCATTATGTGATAGGCTTATTCACAGCAATCGACATCCAGTTTCGATGTGCTTAGAAATCCCCAAGGTGAGGCCAGTCTCCCTTCCCTGAGTAACTGCCGAAACCGACCAATATTCTAAAAGTCACCGCAAGAACTAAGACAAGCAGAACAACATTGTAATTACGATTATCGATATGATTCTTATTTTCACAAATGACATGATCTGAATTTCCTAAATTATTTATTAAACTGTAAAGAGCATTATCTTTTAAGCCGAGTTAAAACTATATCTTTTGGGAGATGCGTTTCCTGATGAGTTCGATCATTTATAGGATTTTATATTTGGGACTCCAGGATTCTATCAGAGATGATATCGGCAGTTTTTGTGATGAATGCGATCCTTGAGGTTTGAGCTGCCCTTTATCATTTTATTCATAAAATGCATAGGAAGGCTCAGAAAAGGGATATCTCTACGGTAGTATGATCACCAATGATTGAGAATAACCTTAACTAGTATAGAAATTCGGGAACTTGATGCAAGTTTGGGCATCGGAGTCTGTTTCTACTCTGTAAGTGTGTGCTGATAAAAACTACAGTTATTTCTGAATGCGCACATTGTGAATATGCGTATATGGCTCTCCCTACTACTTAAGCGTGTTTTACGAATTCAAAATGGAATCCTATTACTCTTGTTTCATGGTACAATTAATAATTATTGGCATTTAGTTCATAAATATAATATTTATATTTAATATAGCCTTTGTTAGAGTCTGGATAATGTATTTGTTTAGTTTATCGCATGCGATGTTGGCACTGCTTTTAAATATTTCAGTCATCCTTGAATTCACAAATATGCGCCAATAAACACAAATATGCATATAAAATGCAAAATATTCTTCACTAACTCACAATGATACTCCATAATAATACTTCGCATATTCCCACTTATTTTCAATTTTGGATCATTGGTGTTGTTTATTGAATTCCTCGATTACTCGCAAGACAATCGGATCATCAGGCTTGATAACATCCCTGATTTTGTAGATCATTCTGACAACTTCCGCGTAACTGCTGCCCTAGCGTAGTGCCATGATATATCGAGTTGCTCTGTCAATTAGTTTATAGTTTGTGGGCTTCACGTAGGTCATGATATTGCTTTCGTAGCGTTCGAGTCTGCCCATCACCAGAGTTGAGAGATTGTTTAGTAATATTTTTAAAAGCGAGTGGTGTGAGAGTCTGCAGTTTGTTGGATACTCCGGGAAGCTGATTTAATGACCGGAAGGAGGCACAAATGTCAAGCATGGGCTATGTGAGATTCTAATCGCATTTGCGCTTGTTCTGTGGAGTGAGAACCCGAGGATTATCGGTTTTGGAACTTTTCTTACATATTTCTGCCAATACTCAGTGTCTAATCCTCTAATTTAACGCCCAGCCAATAAGGCCTTCCAATCCTCTTCGACTTTTTCATCCCAATTATTCCCTTCATCGATTGCCGAGCTGCTTGGATTGTCAATTTTGAGATTGCACCAGCAACGATGATCCTCATTATCGGTTTTCTTGTTGGGAAATGGCAAAAGGCTGAAAGTTGGGGATCTTTAAGTAGTATCAGTGATGATGGATATTGCGTAATAGGGTTAAGTGACGTACGTTAGCTGTTATTTGTTTTTGTATAGATTACTCTCCTATTCGATAAGCGAAGCCAAACGAGAAAAGTCAGTGGTTTCCACATACTATAAAAATGTCTTGACATTCTCTTAGGCGTACTCTCTCCATTTCTTGGCAGGGTGTCGGATATCCCTCAGGCGATCACAGCCTAGCAAGGAGATTCCTATTGCATGCATTAAGATTGTGGTGGATTGCATTCGAGTTGACCCTGCTAAGGCCATGCTTCCAACATTGCAGTTTATCTTGTTGATTTTGTCGCTTTATAGGAATTTGCGAGATCTTTCTATGTTCTATTTTAGGATTTCGTCAGTGTTGCCATATAGAATATAGGGCTTACGTTGCGAGATCTATGTTGCTTTCCAAACTGCGCCGATTACCCATGGGGTTTCTCCTCCCTCAGTGCTTCCGATCAGTAGATCATTCGCAGAGAAGCCTAATTCGACAAGCTGTTGCTCTGCGAATTACGGATGATCCTCGAAATCTTAAATCGATTTGATCAAGGCAGCATCTCCTCCAGCCATAAACCCCACTGTCTTATCAACCCACAATGGGTAGATTTATTGAGTTTCCTGCCTCCAGAGAGTTTCGAGCACCAGCGACAATCTCCCAGTCGACCCACAACCACACATGAAGACTCTCCCTCCATCTTCTAAACAAGAATTAATCGCCGTATACAGTTCCTCTAATTGCCCAATTTTATCATATAAGATCTTGATAGTTTTGATATCAAGCCCCTTGATACGAGCTATTCCTTCAGGGAGGTCATGCTTGGCAAATTCCGACAATCCAATTGTATCTGGGCTTTGCTGTTCAGTCAGAAGACACCCTAACTTAAACTGTGATGATATTTTTAAGAAATCTTCAGCAGTCTCCGTTTATTGCATTCCGATATTTAATAATATAATCATGGTCGATTTACTAATGGACTAAAGGAATGCATTTGCCAAAAATATAACTCTTAGGCATCAGCAATATATCTGTAATTGCATTAATAACTGCATCGGCAATGTACAGATGATATCTTTCCTATGAGAGTCAAATATGCACATTATTGCAACCTGATAAATTTATTGTATTGTATGAATAGGATGGAATTAATTAATAATCGAATACATTTAGATGTCAATATACATCACAGTCAGCCAAGCGAACCTGGTCAAACAGCCGAAGCATCAGGTAGTCTATTGATAATAGACAGATTTGTCTGATGATATAATCGAAAGAAGCAGTGCTCAGATCGGAAGCAGTCCCACCCTCAAAAAACCCAGTATGGAAAGATTCCTTTATCTGCTCAGTCGAGGAGAAGAAGCTGCTCATAAATATTGTGGAAGCTGATGAGTAGTCATACTAAATCAACATGGATAAGTTTATCTATGGCCAAGGTCTTCTTGACTTCAATAAAATGTACTTGAACTCACAGTCCCAAAAGCAGACCAAATGTACTCATTTGTGCATAATTGTATAGACGAGCTCAAATTGACGAGAGACGGAGTGCATAAGGGCACCCTCTAGCTCCTCATCTATTATAACAACAATCGCAATTATGTCGGTGAAATAGAGTTCTATGATATGAAGAGAGGCAATTTCACATGGAAGAGAGAGCAGCATGAAAAAGAAGTCACAGTCACTCAGATCGACACAGACTCAATTCTGAGCATCAACAGGCTCAGGAGATAAGAAATGGAATAGAAAAAGAGGATACTATTCTACAAAGGGCCATGCAGGAATAAGAATCTATTCAGCTGCATGGACCCCGGCGCTGTCGATCAATCATTCCATGTTTTTTAAAATAAATATTGATTCTATCCAATAAATAACTGCAAATCAACGATATGTTAGATATTATCTTATTGTAATCGCTGAAGGTAGACCCACTCTCGACTAAAATCTGAAGTGGCAAACCAGTCGATATCAGAACAAATGTGAAAAATGTCTAATTATAGCCTCTAAGCTACCATAAAGCATCACAACAACAACAAATAATAAGATTACAAATATCCACATTAATAATTAATTAAAACATTATTTCAGTAACATTTCATCCTGCCAAATTACCATAGATACACAATATTACATGCCAAATAATGCTAACTAATACCAATTAATACCAATTAATGTCAATTGGCGCCAATTACTGTTAATTGTTAGTAATCAATCTTGAATTAATGTCTTATCTTATCTGATCGTACATTTGAAATAGGATTTCTGATAAGACAAATGCCTATTGTATTACATACAGGTATATAAAGATGCTGATAAAATAACTTAATTTTGTATGAACTTAGGAATAGCAATTGGACTGTATATTGCAATATTCATCTTAGTGACCCTCTTCTTCATTTTAGTCACCAGATATTTTAATTACCGGTTACGGCAGTTGCATCAACAAAACCGGGTATATTAAATGATCGATGGCATCACTGCTGAGGACTAAGATATCGATCAAACCTAGTATGACGAGTTCATTCAAAGGTATATCCCTCCACTCGAGAAGAGGCCACCTAATCTCGATCTATCCCCATAAGCTATGATGGAAATGACTGATATGAAATACCCACTATCGCAGAATGGACAACCAATTTATATGAATAACCGGCAATAAACTGCAGTCTCTGAAAGATCCTCGCATTCATACAAGCCTGATAGGCTGGGCACCCCACTATCTGCCTGCTCTCCACTTGCAAACCAGCTTTTCAGTAAGCCAATTATCGAAAAACATAAATATTATAGCCACATTGTCGCATACACAGAGGCAGGGCTAGAAATGATATAAAAGAAATTGAACTATTTGTGGAAGGAAATCGAAGGCGGCCCAATCATCGAATAAGCAACCGAATAATCCTACAAGATTGCCCCCAATGACAGTATCTACAGGAGTTCCCTTTAGGCCTATGGCTTCGAGGAGAGATCATACGGAGTCTTCAAATTCAGTGAAATAGTATAAATTCCGAACATGAAGATCTGCAAAAAGTACCCAATTTCCTCCCTAAAATCCACCAAAACCAAAGAATAAGCATAATTTCACTCGTTCTATCACTACAAAAATCATCTCAACCAGCACGACTATTCTAATATATGATTCTTATAGATATTTCTCATTCATTGCATTACGGTTATTATTCAAATTTATATTTCATGATTGTCACAGAAAAAATCAGCAAAATGCATAGCTGTTTTGCATAAATGAAAAAATAGCACAGTCGGATCAAATCTGCATTTGTCGCAGAACTTCGCAGAGTAGAGGAAAGAGGGCATACCTATAAATTTGAGAGCAATTAAAATTACAATTCAGGCAACCTGAACAAAAATAGTAGAAGCACCAATTTCGGTTAAACTTTCGGAGTTAAGTCAAGCCTGCTGTAGAGTTTAGGCACATCGTAATCTCAGGTTCATCTGAACAGCATTTAGAAAAGACTCTCGAAACATACCGATAAGTATGAAGCAACCGACGAAAGCAATAAGGTCAGCAGCAACAAGAGAGCAGACACACTCAACTAAATTATGGAAGAAGAACAGTATGCAGAGCAAGGATCCTTTGACGTCATGCAATTCAATCCGAACATGTTCGAAAGGTTCATCAGCCCGAACCCAGGCATGATGACCAAATCTAACCTAACGAAGAAATATGAAGATTTTCATGATTACTCGGCTGAGTGTAAATCATTCCAACACCATTAAGATGATACTCACAATGAACAGCCAGAATGATCGTTGGCACATGCATACTCAAAATTAGGGTTCATTTATGATCACTGTGAGGGCTTCGTATTTATTTATGGTCTATTGCATGATGCGTTACTGTTCGTGTTTATGTTAGTTATGTTGATGATGTGGTTATATTGTTCTGTGGTTGTGCAATTATGTAGCTGTGCAGTATGAATGACATTGCCAAGAGTGGCAAATATGAGTGATTAATAGTAGCGCGATATAATGAGCATAATTATTATCATTCAAAATGTCCGAAGATAAAATCGAAAACCATGAAGATGGCAAGGGGATTTCTCGTCGATCTCGGAAAGACGACCAAGGCAGGGATTATGTCTGCGGGTGTGGCAAGAAGTACCTCTCCTATCCTGCGCTATACACACATATTAAGACCAAACATTAGGGACATCAGCCAGAAGGCACTCAAAAAACAGGCCTATCCCTCAATAAACGATTCAAGCAAAAGATCGACGATAAGCTCCTCAAAAGCATTTACACTTGGCTTAATGTGGAAGATCTCCAGATCTTGGTATAACTTGATTAAAATGCTAAAGGCTGTGTGCCCGTCTCGCATAGAATGAGGAGAGAGCTCATTGGCAAAGAGCTAACCTAAGCATACAACGGCCTGCTCAAATTCATGCCACCCGAAATGACTCTCAACAAGGACTCTAGTTTGGATATTGTTCTTATTGTGTATTTGCTCGGAGCTGGCAGATTTGTATCTGACGCGTTGTTTACTTACTACGCTTCTTTCGCGAAGACCTTCAGAAATTGCTACTTTGAGCATTTAGAATAAATTTATGAGGCTTGTTTTAAGTCCGAAGAGCCAGCCCCCAAGACAGTTTCCTCTTAAAGCTGCAATTTAGCTCCCTTAATATGCGACTTCTTTTTAAGATACTATTTACCAATCGAAGGTAAAGACGACTAAGATTACAAATCTATCATGGAGCTCTTATCTTTCGATTTCAGCAAATGGATGCACAAAAACAAACTGACCATTGTAAACGTAAGCCTCAAGAAAGATTATCGCATATCTCGCAGGAACATTATCTAGCCAAAGAAAAAGAAATAAATTTCACGCAAGAAAACAGATAATCTCGAAAACCCAGATATGCACGACGATCTATCGGAGGAGGAGTCTTAAAATTAGCATGATGAAGAGGAAAACTAAAAGTAAATGGAAAGGGAAGCGTCAATTGAGCCTCATCCTATCCCTGTTCCGATTCCTCAAGTTAAAGCAGGTGCGCGAAGAGGAAGGAAGAAAAAATAGAAATCTTTAACCAAGAAGAATTAGCCACTTTTGCACGAGAGTCACATCAAAACTGAGCAAAAGCCATAGTAGTAATAAAATAGGGCAGCCAATAAGAGCTAAATAGCCGATTAGCAGGAGCATTAAAAGTAGGATGAGCTCTAAGACCAAAAGAATATCGAATAAGCAGAAATATCCCCAAACATCAGCGAAAATAGAAGCGAAAACTCCTTAGACGTTCAGGAAAATATAATTGCCATGATCAAATAGAATGAACAGTAACAGAAATTAATTGAGAATGACCCGAATATGTGTGACCCGCAAAACGATGATGTTCAAAAAGTGGAATGAGTTTGATTTATTATAGATTTGCTATGTGATTTATTATTATGGAGGTGCAGTTTTATTATATAGGCATAAAATCCCAAAATGAAATGAAATAAAATATTCCAGATATGACATAACTAAATGAAACATAATACCGAGATTATTGAATGATATTTAAATAATATTATTCTGACGATTTGGCGCCGTTATTATGCCACCAAAGCAATCGAAGACTCATAACCCCCTTGCTCCTCTTCCCAAATCTAAATCTGGCTTGAAAAATGGCACTGGCAGATCAAAATCTGGACTCAACAAGAACATTGAGGACTTGATTAATCATCATTCGTAATCTGAGTAATAGAAAATTAAACCCAAGATGAAAAGACTCCGAAAAATGAACAAAGAAGTATCCTAATCTGAAGAATAGAAATTCATCGAGCAACAGCCGTTGGAGGATGAGGAATCATGGAAGAGCAGAGATGAGTAAGACTTAATCCATGAAGATGAAGAGTAATAGTACTCGAAGTACGCCTTAGCCGATGATAACGACATTAAAGCTGGGCTTTAAAAGCCCAAAAATAAAAAATAAAAGGGCAAAAACAATAGTAAAGCTAAAAACAACCAATCGCTCGATAAGTTTATGGATAAGTCAAAGAAAGTCTCAACAAAAGTATAAAAATAAATTAAAAAAACAAGCAGTGAAGTGCAAGGCAACATTCTCGCATTTCTAAATACGAGCATGAATAAAAAGTCAGAAAAGAAGAAAAGGAAGGATAGCTTTGATGCACAGTTTGAGAACATTTAGTATGATGAAGGTGTGAGCGATTATTCAGAAGATTATGACAGAAATAGAGGAAATATAAATAATAATAAAGCTTAAATAATAAGTCGAGCCGAGCAAAAGCAAATATAATAAGCAATGAGACAAAGTAAGCTGGAAATATAAAATTAGCAAAAAGCTATTGAAAAATTCATCAAAAGCGAAACCATTGATCGAAATATTAATTTCAACCCTACCAAATCAAATTTAAAGTAACCCTAAAAGTAAAAATAAACAAAAAAATCGAAAGCTTCAGCGAAAAAAAAACCTTAATAAACAAATGCATCATCAAAAGGTTTTCTTTCAGGCTGCTAAATTGCATTCACTGGATAATTCGAGCCCTACAGTAAAGGTAAACTAATTTAATTAATCTTGGAGTTAGGAGCAAAAAATGCTCAATCTATCACCAAGAAATGTACTCATCTTTTTCAGGGAGAGTTCGTGGAGGTTTTTCACCGAAGAACCACTCAAAATCCCGCAACCACAGGCAAATCTTAGGATGCTATTAAAAAAAATGTTCCAATCATCAAAAATTCCTAACTCAATGATTTCTTCCTTAGTAAAACAGGAAAGACTTTAGAGTAACTAATTTAAAAAGATTCGAAAAAAATGACGCAAAAACTCCTCGATAATAGGAACGATTATATTGACATATAAAGAACTGGCATTAAAATACAAGATGAGGAGGAAGATAAATAAATAGTTCATGCAAAAAATGTCTACTCGAAAGCATAGTACAAGGACAATGCCTTTTGGTCTGAAATATACAAGCCTCGTTCATTGGATTAAATTGTTGGCCAAAAGGGGCAAATTAGTAAACTTCGGGAGTGGATTTAAGCCTGGGAAGATATTCATGTTCACGGCAATAAGAGATAATTGAAAGGGTCATTCAACTCGTTTTTGCCATCAGGAAATATAAATTCGAAAGCTGCACTACTTACAGGAGACGCTGGCTTGGGCAAAACGACAACAGCTCGCCTACTTGCAATGTAATACAATTACGGAGTTGTATAATATAATGCTAGTTAAGCTCGTAACAAAAAGGCTGTGATCACAATGGGAAGCGGCAAAGATAATCTATGGCTGGCAAATTCAGGGGCATTCGCTAAAACTTTAATAATAATGGATTAAATAGACGGCATGAGCAGCGGAGACCGCGGAGGCATCACAGCCATAATCGATATGATAAAGACCACAAAAGTGCCAATAATCTGCATCTGCAATGATCGGCAATCCCCGAAGATTCGATCGCTGGCTGGACACTGCAATGATATAAAATTTCATAAACCCAATAAAACAGACGTTGTGAAAAGACTTCAGACAATTATTACTGCAGAGAAGGGCAAATACTAAATCCCAGCTTTATAAAGAATCGCAGAGCTAATGCAATGCGATATGAGGCAAACAATCACTTATTTATAATTTTTCTTCAAAAACATCTCCAAATAGATCACATATTACGCAATAGAGAAGAATCCTAGCAAGGGTAAAGACAGTGCTGTCATGATCAACTATTTTTAGGCCTCGAAAAGACTTTTGAATAGGCTTGATTTTCAGCATATGACAATTTCAGAGCGAATTGATTTGTCATTTATCGATTCTGACTTTGTCCCGTTGATGATGCATGAAAACTATCTATCGACGTGCTCAAAGAAGGCAGGGATGAGCCGAGCAGAGTTCAGGAATGTTGTGAAAGCAACTGAGTCATTCGTGTTGGGAGACATGATAGATAAGAAGATAATGAGGACTCAAAATTATGCAGCTATGCCAAATAAGATGTTCCTTACCTCGGTCTACCCTGCTTAAATGGTTTCACAAAGTTGTGGGCACACCAAATTTACAAGCTGGCTTGGCAAGTTTTCCTCCGAAAGAAAAGGAAGACGCCTCCTAAAATAATTGAAATATAATTTAGCGAAGTAGTGTGTGGTCAGCATTCGCTCAGTCAAACACAATTATTCAGCAATGATATTCGAATGGATTGTGCATCACTTAAAAGGTGATTAGCCCAATATCAGCGCAATAATATAATTCATGGACTTCTACAATCTGAGCCCAGCACTTTTGAATGAAAATATCGCAGTTTTGCAATATGGGTCGAGATCAGAGCAATTGAAGAGAATTCCAGCTTCAAATAAAACAAAACTGACCAAGGCCTACAACGCTCATCATTAGAAGTTGGGCAAGGAGAAGAAGTTAACGAAGAGTAACTCAGTTTCAGAAGGAGTCGGCAAATTTAACCCTGTTTTAGGAGAAATCGAAATGGACAGCATCGAGTAAGGAGAAGACTAAAACTAAGGCCAGGAGGACAGCATATCATAAGTCCAAAAGCCAGTCAAGCAAAAAGGAAAAAGCCGACCAAAAAAGAAATGATCGAAATAAAACGAATAGGATTCAATATCGTCCACATTAATTTGGGCATCTTAATATATAGCATATCGATTTTGTTTCATGAGACTCACACTCTTTATACACTCTCTTTATACTATTTATACTCTATATTTATATCCACACATACACTCGCACTCTTATGTTATTTCTGTTCTCTCAAATTAAATATTAACAGGATGAACCAATTGTAAAATAGAGTGTGTTGCATAGATATCACATATACTATGAAAATTGCAATTGCCGAACATCTTCTACTTTTCTCTTCTTCCTTGATGCCTATAAATGTGATTTTTTGGCTTTAGGATTAAACGTTTTGGCATCATTCTGCGCGTTATTCAACCCAAAAGATCTGGCAAGCAACTTCAAATCCAACTTCTTGACTGCAAAAGTATGCTTATCCGTCAATCTGGCATATGCCCTTAGCATAGAAACATAGGCCTTCCTCGCTAACTGGTACTTCTCATCATCATCCTTCACCGATGTTCTCACGAGTCCTTCTAAATAATGCAAGGACTAGTCGCCAATGTTCATGGACTTCAGGACGCGGCGATACCCGTCATAGATGACTTACTTGTCAACTAATTGCAAATTGGGACTATAGTATCTGATGGTCTCCGCATAATCTGACTCCTGGTAGTGCAGCATTAGCAGGGAGACACCATTCTGGTTGAATCTTCCTGATCGGCCAACTCGGTTGCCATAATCTGTGATTGTGGGGGGCACGTCGAACAGTATAATGTGAGACAAATCAGGGAAATCGAGCCCTCGGCTTACTATCTATGTGCTTATCATTATTGCTTCCTTGTAATATAAACAATAAGTACTTTTGACTCTCGGAATGCCAGGTAGGTTTTAGACCTGAGTTTCTGATCCAAATCCCCATGTATTTTATAAACCATCCGATTTTCAACCTTAATTTAAGTGGGGACGCCATTGGAGTCCCGATACTTCAAATTATTCAACAAATAATCCAAGAATTCCACCTCATCGATCGTACTCACAAAAATAAGCACCTTACTATTCTTGAGCAGGTTAATATAAGCCAGCATTAGTGGTATTTTCTCGTGCTCTGACAGCAATATATACTGCTGCTTCAACTTCGAAGAGGTGTTAATTTATAAGTCCTTACTATTCTTGAGTTTCTGCAATGTCATCTCATTGTTACTGTTCTTGTCATGTTCGGATTACTCTGCTTTCACATCAAAATGTTACTATTCGAGTTAGTACTACTGTTATTGCTTGGCTTTTTATTCGAATCCAATGAATTTAGGGTTGCTCATTTAGAGGGTTGTTACCAGGTCGCTTACTTTTGTGTTAAAGTGTGCAGATACCAGTATCTTTTGCATGTGGGCCAGAGAGGCTTTTTCGGAAATTATTGTTAGTATCTTTTCGACTGATTATTCGAAGCCCATATCCAGTGTTCGATCAGCCTACTCGAATATGAGTGACTTTAGGCTCTCTAGTTTGAAGCACTTTGTGTTTTACAGATGGTAGAGTACTCTTCCTGGAGTGCAAAATAGAATGTTTGTTCCTTTGCGTAACCTCGATTTTTCATGGTTAGTCTATTATCCGCCATATAAAGAACCTGTCACTATATAAGGACACTTTTTAAGGCATCGCATTGTTTATTTTTGGCCCTGGAGACAGAGCTAGCGGGTAGGGCATATCACCATCACTACTAAGCCATCTTCTCTCTTTGTGATCAGCTTTTCATTCAGTATTCGATTGATAGTCGGTATTAAATAAGCCAAGGTCTTGCCACTTCCAGTCATGGCTTTCACAACTGCATCTACCTTTGACTCGTAGAGGGGTTTGAAGCATTTCAGCTGAATCTAAGTCAGTTTCTCAACGCCACTTCTTAATAAGGAATCTTCTAATCGGCTTTCGAGCCTGAACGCCTTGATGTCATTTGTATCAATGTCTTATAGTTTACCTAATGCTTGCCTCTCAGGGAGCAACTCTTCTACTTTTATTTACGCACGAGAAGCTGGAGTGAATGTATTGGCCTTAGAGGGAAGAGCAGAGTTTCTTCGGGTATTCCTATCGTTGTTATAACTATTATGGTAAAGTCGATGGATTCTATCGCCTTAGCTTGTCTGGTTATATGACGGCTTTTCATCATTGCTTCTTTTCCTTTGTTTTCTATCCGTTCTTTCTGTCTTCTCTGCAGCATTTTATACATTTATATTGGGAGTGCTTTCAGGGTAGTTGGATTATACTTTATTTATCTATTCCTGCTTTGCTTCTTTGATCTTGTTCTGATACTCTGAGACCGTTTCCTTGACTTTCGGGAGATAGTCACTCCTATTACTTTTGCCTTTGGAGATATTGTCTCTGAGCTTCCTTGAATATTTCATCTTCTTAACCTAATTCTTTCGCAGTTTAGGCGTATCATTGATTTTCACGCTATTCTTATTACTTTTCGTAAAGGAAATGTTCAACATCATGTCATCTTCGATCATTGTTGTTATGGCACTGCTTTTATAACTGAGTATTTTATAATATAATCAACAATTGAGTATGTATGCGACTTATAACTAAACTATTGGGAAGAAGTCCAATAAATACGAAGAGGCTGAATTTATATGGCAATGATAGGATGCGGTGAAGAGGAATGCATAAGACTAATATATGGTTTCATTTATATAAAAATGGCAATGATCTGTCTGATATGCATTGATATGATAATAAAATAATAAGTGATAAAAATGTAGAAGGTGGGGTTTGAACCCACGCCCTTTCGGAATAGAGCCTTAATCTACCGCCTTAGACCACTCGGCCACTCCTACTTTCTATCAGTTATGCCTCCATTTCAGTTCTATTGCTCAACCAGAACACAAGCAATCATGAAATTCTTCCATAATTCAATTGCAGTGGCATTCTTGAACCGCATATTTATAGATTTGATCATGAATAGAAATAAGAATATAGAATTTTGGCCTTTATTCTGAGAGTTCCGATTTGATAACGCGCTCTACAGTACAAACTCACTCTCAAAGTCTCGAAGTTATTCCAATATGGCGATTTACATATTCTAAATAGGCTATTCGATTCTCTCGCAATTAAATTTATATAATCAGTTAGATATGCATTTTGAACGAGTAGTAATATCGGGCAATTCAGTGAAATCAATAGGGCCTAGGATGGTATTGAGGATATTTTATGCATTTCTCATCGATGTTCATCTCAGAAACCACAGATTATGCGCCAAATATCTTCTTTCTGGAGTTCGACCGACGGCTATTTCCTATGTCCGACGATTCCATGTTTTCTGGGCATAACCTTTATGCGAAACTATGGCTAGTTTCATGTTACTTACTCTGAGATCGATCCAGCCTGTCAGCTCGACTAAACTTCATATTATTGCTGCTGTGATAGTTGGATCTCTACATATTCACTTTGCTCTTCATTGCTTTCGCATTGATATTCACAGAAACAAACTTCTTCATAACTTATTTAATTTATTCGAAGTATTTTTAAGTAATTTCCACTGACCCCATATTCTATAAAGGCTCTACTTTCTAAGTTTTTGGCTTACGGGGTGGCTCGTTCAACAATTCTATTAATGCTGGGATATAGTCCTCGGATTATAATTATGATTTGTACTATGTGACACGATGGACATACTAGCCCATGGGTGACATTTTCAATTTGGCTTCTCTCTATTTTTTGGTTCTCTCGAGGTGGAAAGCATTGGCAATAACCTCCAAATCATTTTACATTTGCTGGAACATTTCATGGACTGCTCTTTCAACCTTCTTCTTCGCAGTCTATAGCCTTTTCTTTTGGGATTCTATGTAGTCATGTACATTTCCTGTACAGTTTTTAAAGTTCTATTCTAATTACTGATTCCCATCGTATTTCATTTTGGCTAACTGCTGGATACAGTTGATGCGAGTTGTAATGATATTTTATATTTTAGCCGGTTTCTTTGTCTGTTCATGCAGCTTAATGTGCTCTGAAATGCATTCAGGACATAATGGTTCGATACAGCCTTAGGATTTGCATATGTTTGTGACGGAGTATTCACAATGTGTCGGACATGGCACTGGAATAAATCCGTCAGCCTTGCTCAGCATTAGGGAAGACTGAGAAGCAGAAAGTTGATTCGAAACTGAAGAGAACATTCAAATTAATAGTTAATAATTATGTATGATTGATTATTCAGTAAATAAACAAGCATTGTGATTATGGGATAATGCATTTTGATAGAATGATAAGAGTGAAAGTGTAAGAGCCAGTTACTGTTAGATTTGTTATTATAAAATGATAAAAATTTAACAGCAAAAACATTTCGAATCGATCAGCTAGTTCCATATATTCGAATAGAAGATCATAGGCAACGGTGCATTTGGCGTTGTTAAGCTGGCTATTCATGTCAAGACATGCAAGATATATGCCTTCAAAATTGTACATTTATCACACAATCCATAGATGAGCCTGAAGAATTTCAAGACTTAGGAAGATTTGAGGGTCATACAATGCGAGATAAATCTGCATTCCTCAGTAGACCATCCGCACATCATTAAGCTTTGGGAAACAATTATAGAGAATCAAACATTGTTCATGATTATGGAGTATGCGGAAAATGGCAATTTGTTCTGCTATCAGAATTTGACCTATGTATTCGAGGAAAAGTAAGCATTCAGGCTTTTCAGTCAGACGGTCCAAGCCATCACTTATATGCATGAGAACAATATAATGCATCGAGATCTTAAACCCTAAAATATTCTGTTAGATTCGGGTTATAATATCAAGCTATGCGATTTCGGGTGGTGTGCAAGATGTCTCCCTTCCAAGCGGACAACTTATTGCGGTACTTATTAGTACATGGCGCCATAAATGCTGTACGAGGAGTAATACGATGAGAGAATCGATATTTGGGCTTTAGGAGTGCTCTTGTATGAGTTGCTTCATGGTTTTGCTCCTTTTCGAGGGCACACTGCAGAAGAGGTCATCGAGAAGATTTAACATAAATAGTATGTTATTAACGATAAGCTGTCGGAATAATGCAAAAATCTCATTATTTCTATATTGCAAATCGATCCTAATCATAGGCCCTCACTTAGCGAAATAAACAATTCCTTGTGGGCTAAAAAAATGGAGGAAACTTTACTTTATTTCTATGGTTTTAGACCTGCTCATCGAGCCCATAAGCCTTATTAGAATTCGTCAAATTCCCCTGGTAACTTTCTAAGCTTCTACCAAGATTCAAAAACAATAGAAATCGAAAGATAAAAATCAAGATAAAGATAAAGGGAAAGGTCAATCGAATAAATAAAAACAAACAATAAAAACAAAAGCGAACTAACCACAAAAAGATTAATCTAAGGCCACCGCTATAATAATAAAAGCAACAACAAGATCCAAAAACATACTCCCAAATTTTATAAAGTAGTTACAGAGTACCGCCCCTCCATCAAAGTGTAACCTTGTCAAGATATTAGTTCACTATCCTCAAAACGAAATTCTGAACAATATTTAAAATATCAGAACAAGAATCCAAATTTAAAAACTGACAAATAAAACATGGAACATTATAATAATGTCAACAATTCTCCAAAAATAAACATCAGGAGTAACAAAGAAGACATAAAGAAGTATAACAGCATTAAGACTTTGAAGAATATTAATAGCAACTTTAAAAGTGTGGTAAAAAATGAGGCGAGTAATGTAACACCCAGACTTTTAACCCATGAAAAGAAATTATTAAAACATAAAATTGGGTATGAAGAGACTATTTAGAAGACTCCTAATGTTAAGCCAAAATCGCATAAGTTCGTCAAAAATGAGCAAAAGAACAATAGCAAAAGCAAGAGTAAGAGCAAAAGTAAGAGCAAAAGCAAATCGCATAAGAGTAAATCACAACAAAAAGCTCCAAATTCAAAGAATATGACAAACGAACAAAATTTTGCGCTTAATCAATTCAAGAAAAATCATTTTATTCATTAATTCAAAAGTAATGAAAGAATTCAGTGACGAAAAGTCATAGAAGAATTGTGAATTTGTATTAGTTCGTTTGTTACGTGCCCTTTACTTATTCATAATCATATTTAAACCCCATATATGCTACTTTCTTTTGTAAGAAAATAGCCTTCATTATCGTATTAATAAAATTCTCTAATATAAATAAACATCAAAGAAGAAGCATAAAATATTTTCCCAGGGGTTGGGGTTGGGGTTGGGGTTGGGGTTGGGGTTGGGGTTGGGGTTGGGGTTGGGGTTGGGGTTGGGA